>NC_086317.1:199790453-200090453 GCF_036172605.1 Pelobates fuscus | reverse complement strand
CCAAAACTTTATAACAATGCTCACATATGCCAGAGCTTGACAAATTTGCTTGGAATCTAGGAGCCAGCTAAAAAAGTTAGGAGCCAGGTTTTTGAACATCAAATACAATTCTATTAGGAGATGTTGACTGGGTCATGCACAATAGTTTCCCAATGCTTTCCTATAATGAAGCATTGAATTGGCTGGTCTCAGCCATGGATAAGGGGTCAACTGTGGTGAAACCAGCAAAGCTTGATAAAATAAAAAGGGAATAACACACTTCCCATGTGAATGGAGGGGGCAGGTCACATAAACAGACACACACACACACACACTCATTGACAGAAACATACATGCATTTTCACATACACCTAGGATGATTTGTTTTATCTCAATTTAAATCCACCCAGCCTCCTTACCTGGAGTGGATCGGCTTTCCTGGGGTCCAGTGATCTTCCTACTCTACTCCTTTTGTGAACCGTTTAGTGATGCTGTGGCCCGAGTGAAGTCATATACCGGCTCCCTGTATAAATCAAGGGCATATGAGGGAGCTAACAGCTCCCTTGCCGCCTCCTCACTCAGGCAGCTGCCTGCCCGCCTCATCTGTCCATAAATTGCCTGCTCGCCTCCGATCTCAGGCAGCTGGTCACCTCAGGGGCTGAATAGGTTCACAAATCCCAGGCGCCAGGACAAATTTCCTAGTCACCAACCTGGGATTTGTCGAGTTCTGATATATGCACAAATACAACAAGCAGCAGCAGCACCAATAGATGACGCGAGCAGCATACAGCAACACACGTTAAAGGACCACTCTCACATCAAAACTATTTTTTTTTTTAATATAACAATCCTTTAATATAGAGAGGGGAGGGGGTTGAGAAGGAAAAACACATCCCCAATTTTAGTATATGATAGGATCCATATACATGCACAAAGGGTCAGACAGTGTTTGAAATCTGACAATGTCTATGGTTTTCCCTGTTTCTGTGCAGGGAGTGAAGCAGGGAAGATCACAGACACTAACTGTCCATTTTCAAACACTGTCTGGATAAAGGTGCATACATATGGCTGAAAGATCATGTCATATACTAAAAGGTAGGGCTGGATTTTTCCAATTTATTTATTTACAAATACAAAATAGGACTGGCACGCCAAGGGACTTCAGAGTCTTGTTTAGGCAAAGGGCTGCAAAAAAGTTGCCTACCCTGCAAATGTCCGTACTCCCACCTCTGATGCTCGCCTTCAAGATTTCTCGAGGGCTGCACCCTTGTGGATCTCACTTCCCTCCTCCATTAGATGCTCACCCAGTTTCCAATCCTTCAAAAAATCATTAAAAAACGACTTCTTCATAAAAGCGTATCAATTAAACTGTTAATAGCTCCCGACTGATTCCTCTCTTGCAACTGTCACTAGTCTAATACTATCCTTACCTTTTGTGTCACTTTACCCCACTCCCTCTAGCATGAAAGCTCATTGAGCAGGGCCCTCAACCCCTCTGTTCCGTGTGTCCAACTTGTCTGGTTACAACTACATGTCTGTTCGTCCACCAATTGTAAAGCACTGCGGAATTTGATGGCGCTATATAAATAATATAATAATAATATAGAAAACCTTACATTACAGAGAAAATAAATGGAAAGATATAGTCTAGGGGAAGCTGGGTTGTATGAGATTGGGGTATCCGGTCTGGTTACTTACTTAGGAATAGGTAGATTGTGTATGACAAGCCAGGAATGGCGGAGAAACACATATAATTCACGGATGAAGAGTGTGAGAGACCAGTGATTTCATGCAAGAGGGACTTTCAGGGGCTTTATATAAACGCAAGACCTAGTTTACAAAATGTGGGTAAATCCATTGTGTATTTAAAAAGACTGTCTTTAAAATGGCCAATCACATTTTAATTTTTAACTTTCACTGAGAAGCAAAATAAATGAATAATGGGAGCACAGCGCTGTATGCTATAACCAGTTTAAATTAAATACATCGGTATAAAATGATTTTCTATACCATTAGCACAATATGATTCTAGTGTTATCATCCAGTAACTCAATATCTGTTCAACTCCACATCAGCAAAAGATATCTACTTTTATTTATCTCCCAAAAGAAAGCAATAGGAGGCTAATGCGTATCCACCACAAAACACTGCGCCAATCAGCACCTCCTCAGAGAGATGCACTGAATCAATGTATCTCTAAGGGGAATGGTCAGCGTCTACATGCAACGCATGGAGACGCTGAAAATCTAGCAGCCATCTGAGTGACTGCCATTTTAGATGTTTCTAGGCAGTAATGTAAATCCTGCCGTTTGCCTGAAAGGGCAGTGTTTCCATTAAAATGCCTGAAGGAACTCACTATAATCACCAGAACAAATACATTGAGCTGTAGCTGATCTGATGACTATAGGGTCCCTTTAAATAATAACAAAAAAAATAAACAACTATTTAACCAGAGAAACTGCAAACATCGCACTTTAGCACAGGATCGCACTATTAATTAAGACCTCCACTGGGTGATACATTTTGCTAACACGATAATAGTAACCATTCATTTCCGGTGTAACAGACGCCATCTTAATACTCCCACCTCGTAGACATAATAGACGAGCGACCCACCTGAGCGGCCTGTTGTCATTACGTCATATCCGTCCGGATGCCATACTGGTCACACCGACTTCCGGTGTGTCTGTTTACTATCAATGTTCGGTGCGCTGGATGGGACAGGCGCTTAGTCCGCTCTCACCCAGCGCCAAGCCAGCGCCTGGCATACAAACCCGGCCATTGTCTGTATAATTGTATTGTAGCGGTTAATGCCTGGGTTACAAGCCGTGCACTGGTTAAACTGGCGATCCTGTGGCCGGCGTGCAGCTTCCTGGTAATTTCCCCCCGCCCCCCATGCTGACAGTGTGCTCACTCTCTGTATACCATAGGCATTTTACATGAGATGGCACGTGGCGGTTTTGTAAAAGTGAAAAGAAAAAAAAAAAATTCATATCGGTTTTGATTATATTTTAGTTTCCAGTAGATAACTAACTGGTCGATGAGTTAAGCTAAAAGCCTTTTACTGTACTCAGGGAGGTCATATAAAAGGTGATATTTATTTTCCATTGAATAATGTAACTTATTCAATGGGAAATGAATCCCACATGGCAGAGGTCGGACCACATCAGTGTTGATCATTTTATACCAATAAACACAAAAGAAGAGGGCCAGAAACAGACAGAGTGTAGA
Organism: Pelobates fuscus; assembly: GCF_036172605.1. Taxonomy (NCBI): domain Eukaryota; kingdom Metazoa; phylum Chordata; class Amphibia; order Anura; family Pelobatidae; genus Pelobates; species Pelobates fuscus. Next base: position 200,087,243 of record NC_086317.1, on the reverse strand, counting down.
CCTGGATTGCTCCTATAATCCCACTTTAGACCAGGCTTTCCCAAACTCTGGCCCTCCAGATGTTGCTGAACTACAACTCCCATGATTCTCAGCCTATTTTTTTTCCCCCATAAAATTATGGGAGTTGTAGTTAAGCAACATGTGGAGGGCCGGAGTTTGGGGAAGCCTGTTTTAGACGCGATACACGCTTTAATCTCCCTCTTTTGCATTTGGTTGTGTGGACCCTTTTCCCTACCTTAAAGCGGCACGGTATTACCTTTCTCCAATTGCTTCCTCTTCTTTCCCTCTCTTAGGTTCTGTTCTTTTCTTCTTCCTATCTAATCTAGTTTTCTTAAAAACATAAGACAAAGTAGGGACTACTTTGTCTTATGTATTTTTTCTACACTTGACCAGTGCTGACCCACTTCTTGTGGGTCAAATACATTTTCCCACAATACTCACCCTTTCCTCCGTGATCTCGCGATGCCTCCTTTCACTATTCCCGAACGTCTTGTCATTTAGACAGGACGCCAGTGAAACCAAATTTTGGCCTAACAGAATGAGAACCGTTTGTCCATTCGTGTTCGGGTGACATTTGGTAGTTTTAGATGGGTTCAAAGTTTCATTTGAATGCAGCTAATAGATAATAGCTTATCTAATAAGCTATCTTATTAGATAGCTCTCTAATACGGTGGGAATTAGGGAGCTATCTACCAAAAGGCTGAAACACCAAGATTGGTCTTTCAGCAAACTTTACTAATACTAAGTAAAAATTACTTGGTATTAGTAAATTAGGGAGACTGCCCCTACTCACTATGCTGCGAGTAGGGGCTTGTCTACTAAACAGTGAGCAACCTGTGACTGCTCACTATTAAACAAAAAAAGCCCCCCTCTTCCAATAAATTGCCCCATGGTGGGGCGTCTATTAACTAGCGGGTCTCCACCTGTGCCCTGCAAGTGGGCGCTATTTAATTAAACGAGGGACATAGGGTTCCCCCCTGCCACCACCCATGAGCGTCCCTAAAAGAAAATGGGGAGAGGACCTAGTGTCCTCCCCCTGGCCCCCACCCATAAGCAGCAGGTGGTAGCCCTAAAAAACAATTGGGGGGGGGGGCTATTGCCCCTATCCATGAGTGGCGGTGGGGGCCCCAAAAGACAATGAGAGGGGAGGAGCTATTGTCCTCAGCCCCGTAGCCCCCACCCATGAGCGGCGGGTGGGGACCCTAAAAGACAATGGGGGGTGACCTTTTGTTTCCCCCCTGGCCCCCACCCATGGGCGAAGGGTGGTAGCTAAATAAAAAAATACCCCCGCAGGTGACTAGTCACCCCCTCACCCATAAAAAATTAAATAAACTCCTACCTACCCCACTCATTCTAAAAATAGTGAGAAGGGTACAATAACACTAAATACCTGTTAATTATTATTATTATTTTTTAATTACCATTTGATGTCTTCTTTGTTCTAAAACCTTTTTTCAGCCCCAAAAATGGCCAAATTAAAATCTATTAAAGCCATCGAACATATATATATATATATATATATATATATATATATATATATAAAAATAAAAAAAGACCAGAGGGGAAAAATAAATAAATATATAAAATTATAAATCCTTCCCACACCCTGCAATGTGACTCAGAGCACTCTGAATGGTTGGTTTAAGCCAACCAATAAGAGTGCTCGATTTAGGTAAATAGTGAGCTTTACAGGTTACCAATGCTCACTGTTTAGTAGACATGCCCCTAGGGGCATTCTCCCTTAATTACTAAGTACTTAGTATTAGTAAAGTTGGCTGAAAGACCAATCTTGGTCTTTCAGCCTTTTGGTAGATAGTGCCCTAACAGGATGAGAGGGTGACTAGGGGCTTGGGGATGGAAAAAATGATCCCATGCCAAGGTTCAAAATATGCCTTTTGAAATATCCTGGGATGTCTTCTTTGAAGGACCACTCCACACCCCAAAAATCACTTCAGCTTGAAGTGCTTTATGAGTGACGAGTACCCTCATTTAACCCCAGTTTATAAAAGTGCTGATAAATTAACTCATCCCTGACTTTCTACTTGAGCGTGCCTGCCTCCCCCTCCCTCCCCAACAGACCAACTTCAGCAGCGCACAAGTTATGGGATGTGCGTGCACGTCACGTGTGTGCACGTGGGGACCAAGTCAGAGGCTTCTCAATCCTGAAACTGTGAGGGTTTTTGGGGTGGGTGGGTTTGAAGAGTGGAGTGGTCCTTTAAGAAATGGTATGACTTTATGGGGTAGTTGGAATATGTAGCCTGCTAAAGTGTTCCAAAGTAGGACACGGACGCATCAAAACCCTCCATGAAAAATTACACTTAAAAACCTGAACTTGTCACACCTCTTTTAGAGCACTGTAACTTCACAAAATAGTGTATAGGTCATACATTGGGCATATTGTTTTACTCAGAAGATGTAACTGAGCATAATTTGGGGAATTTTATGACATTGGCACATATCAAGTGTATGAAATACTCAGAAAAAAATGTAACATGTGTAGTAGATTCTTTTATGCAAACCAATAAGTTTGAATGACTATCTGTTCCTGTCCAAATTAGAAATAATAAAGTTGCGTGCACGCAGAAGTAAATTCACACTGAGACACGTGGTTCAGGTTAATGAAAGCACTTCAGGAAATTTAATGGCATCTGTTAAAAAGTGGGTGCGCAGACCCTTATAAAGCACAATTACATCATAGGCATTGTCAGAGATAACATTGATTTATGCATTAATAATTGGTTTAGGTGTTAAGTGGTTAGTTAAATGCCCTCCCATCAAGAGGTGGTGACATCCTTGTCACGAGAGTAGACACAAGGTGTAGGTGTCATCCTGTTAGCACGAGGTGTCCACTCGATGGGAGGGGGGCTTTGGCAGCAATTTTGAGTAGTTAGCATTATTAGTTTCAAAGTTAGAATTCAAGGTTCTTTTAGTAAATACACATTTTATGATTCAGCTAACACATGCTTTATTAAGACCAACATGTAGCTTAGTTGCTACAATGTTTCATTTCAACAGAAACTCATTGTTCTGCTGACGCACATTTCCTCCTGACAAAGCATTCTTTTAAGATAATCTTATGAAGTCAATAATTCTACAACAGTCCCCCCTTAAAATGTTAGTTACTAAAAGATAAACTTTATTTGTTAATACCAGAAGACGTGTTAACCCAAAGACACATAAACCCCATGACCGCTAACTTGATGTTATTGCAAAGTGATGTCGGATGTAATAAATATAGTACAAAATATCATTAGCAGTGATGGTTGTGGACTCAACCCTCGTCTTTTACTGTGAAATCATCTGGTACCCCCCTTGGCACACCTATGGCATCAAAATATATACATATGTACAGGTCAACCTGTCTTTTACAGGGGTGCTCCTTTTTGTTCTGAAGCATGAATGTGGTGTGTCAAGAGTACCTTGTCATGTATTATGTGTATGGACATAATAACCTTGGCTAGGGCACATTTACTTATTCATCATAGTATGAAACCTGTCCCATGCTATGTCAGTGTAGGTGGACTTAAATCATTTAGTCAATATTGATATCACCACGAACTCAAGATGGGCAGATAATCCTGAAAAAGCTTGGCGTCTGAATCTCTTTAGCTTCACGAGGTCTCCTTTTTGGGGTCCTCGGCTTTCCATCGATGGCAGGTGGTCAGGCGTTATTATGGCCATCAAAACACCTACTCGTTGATATCATTTTAAGCAACTTTTCCTTTAGAATCAAAAGGTTTGTCAAGATCAACAAATGTTACTTCCCATGTTGCAGAGAGAGTCTTGAATCTGGAATGGTGAATCCACTTGAGTGATCTCTGCAACTTTCACGATGAATTACTGGGTATATGGTCTTGGTTGTCACATTGATGACCGGCTAGGCCTCTGGTCATCCTGACAAAATGTCAATTATAACTATTGCATATTTGAACCGGCAACTCTTTGGCACCTGGATATAGTCACTTGGATTCTTGAAAGGGATAGTTAAGTTTAGCTAGATGCTTAGGACTTTCCTCCTCTTCTGCCTGAGCTGTCCTTGGCACAAATGACACAGGATCGGCAGTAACTGTTGATCAGAGGAGTAATTCTAGGTGCTTCAGAGTATTTATAGATCAAAGAGTTCATGAGGGTCTTGGATAGGTATAAAACTCCATGGGCCCACTGGACCATTGCCCAGTACATGTTTTTGGGTAAACAGAACTTGAGAGTGTTGGAGTACAGCCCGTCTCTAAGGGTTGCCCCTTTCTGTTTTCCAGCTTTGTATTTCTTCAGGGTCAGCAGCTGCTTGTTATTCTTTCAGGAGCTTGACATCTGTAGATAGGAGCTTCATGGTGAATATAGAAGTTTCTTTAGCGGACACCCTTCTGTCCACTTCCCTTGGTGCACTTGCGGCTTGCTTGACAGCTTGGTCGGCTGAGTAGTGCTTCTTCTAAATTCAGTTTTCCGTGGGCCTTCACCTTCAGTATGGCCACTTCTTCTGGAAGGAGTAGGGCATCCACCAACTTCTTAATAGCCGTGCTATGCTTAACTGGCGTGCCAGTTGCTGTGTGAAATCTTCTTGTCTTCCAGATTGATCCAAAATCATGTGCCACACCCAGGGCATATCTTGAGTCAGTGTAGATATTAGCATGTCTTCCTTCAGACATCTTGTATGCCACTGAGAAGGCCGTCAATTCAGTGTCTTGAGCAGATGTGGGTGAGGAAAGTGAAGATGCTTGACGTACCTGATCTTCTGTAGCAACAGCAAATCCAGTTGGGTACCTTCCCTCTTCATCCGCAAATCTAAGGCTATCCACAAACAGAGTGGAGTCAGGATCTGGCAAAGCTACTGCATGCACTGTTGAGAGGTGTCTTGTTTCCTCTTTCATCTGTTTCCATGAGGAGTAGTAGGAGAGGTATCCTTACCTATTTCTGTGTGGGATTGAGGGTATTTGTCTTTCCATTCACAGTTCTCTTGTTGACCCCCCCCCTAGCCTTCTCCCCCCCCCCCCACCCCCTCTGTAGAAAGCTGCTATTCAAGTTCCTTTAATTAGGTTTCTGGGGACTTAGTGAAGAAAAAAAAAGAGGGACAGCCACCTCCCAGTGATGACACATGTGTCTTACTTCCAGAGTCCCCAAACCAGGTCTGTCATGATGAGGTGTACCTCCACCAGTCTGAATAATTATTTTTCGTAGTGTGGTATTCCCCCCTGGGAAGTGGCAAAAGAGTGTCCGGAGTAACATTTCTTCAAGGCAGAGTTGTCTGTGGACGGAAATGTCTTAGAGAGGTAAGGTGGTTTGGCTGGATACAATAGAGAAATAATATCATGAGGAGCAAGAATTATTAGGACCGGCACTAGAGGTGCCACACCACTGGGGGCTGCCATATTGGATGTGGGCACGACTTGAGCAGGTTGAGGCAGGGTAGGCGTGATCGGGGTAGGGGGTGTGGCAATGGAAGGTACATGGGAAGTGGCTGAATAGGGCGGAGTTGCGGGGTAAGGGTAGGAGAAGGGCGGAGGAGATGGGTAGGGATTAAGAAGGGAGGAAGCATATAAAGGATATAGATATGGTGGTGGGGAGATGGAGGAATGAATAGCGGGTGGAGTGGGAGGAGGAGAAGGTGGAGTAGGAGGGACGGGAGGAGGAGGAGAAGGTGGAGTAGGAAGGACAGGAGGAGTAGGAGGAGGAGAAGGTGGAGTAGGAAGGACAGGAGATGAGAGAGGAGGAGAAGAAGGTGGAGGAGGAAGGACAGGAGATGAGGGAGGAGGAGGAGAAGGTGGAGTAGGAAGGACAGAAGATGAGAGAGGAGGAGAAGAAGGTGGAGTAGGAAGGACAGGAGATGAGAGAGGAGGAGAAGAAGGTGGAGTAGGAAGGACAGGAGATGAGAGAGGAGGAGAAGAAGGTGGAGTAGGAAGGATGGGAGGAGTAGGAGGAGGAGAAGGTGGAGTAGGAAGGACAGGAGATGAGAGAGGAGGAGAAGAAGGTGGAGTAGGAAGGACGGGAGGAGTAGGAGGAGGAGAAGGTGGAGTAGGAAGGACAGGAGATGAGAGAGGAGGAGAAGAAGGTGGAGTAGGAAGGACAGGAGATGAGAGAGGAGGAGAAGAAGGTGGAGTAGGAAGGACAGGAGATGAGAGAGGAGGAGAAGAAGGTGGAGTAGGAAGGACAGGAGATGAGGGAGGAGGAGAAGAAGGAGCAGTAGGAGGGGAGACAGACGAAGGGGAGGGATCGGTGGAAGGAGTAAGATGAGGTGGGCAGGTAAGGGAGCAGACAGGTGATGTAGCAGTGGAGGTGGGCAGGGTGGTGGATGTGCGGAAGGGAGGAAGAGCGGGAGAAATGGATTGGAGGGGGAGGGTGGTAAAGGAGAGGATGAGGGTGAGGAGATCTATAGGACTGATGGGGGGGGGGGGAGAGAATAAGGATCCATCAGCATTCAAGACCAGGTACAAATGAGGAGGCAGGTAGGATTCTCTTCCGCTATGGAGGCCGCAAATAGCCCATTTACAACAACTATTAACTGACCCTATGCTTTCCCTATAGAAAAATAATAAAAGGCTAACATGCTCATATGTAATAATGCATCCCCCCCCACCACAAACATTGACATAAATTGGTGAAAAAAAAGCCGTGACATGTTGAGGCACAATATACGCCATATAAGATACCCTGGGATGTCTGCTTTATCAAATGGAATCCCTTTGTGGGGTTATTTGAACAGTCAAATAGCTATAATACCCTAAAATGAGACAAAGGCCCCTTAAATCGGGGTATGATTATACTCAGGACTGGAATCAGGATACGGAGCAGCCGTGGAAAAAAAAAAAAACTATCTATGCCAGCCCCATAAGTCATTGTGCTATGTAGTGTGTATATATATATATATATATATATAGTGTATTGGTATATTTCTTTTTCTAATTCAAAATATTAGTCCTTTAAGGGTAATTAAATTATACAGTAAAGCATACTCACATGCAGACACAGACAATCTTACTGATGCACACAAATAGGCTTATTGACAGACAGACAGACAGACAGACAATCTCAATGACACACAGACAAGGTTACTGGTACACATACAAATTTAGTACAGACAAACTCTGATACACACAAGCTTACTACAGACAAGCTCACTGTCACATACACACGCTCACTACAGACAAGCTCACTGATGTGCACACACTCTCCCTACAGACAAGCTCACTGATGTGCACACACACTCCCTACAGACAAGCCCGTTGACACACACATGCTCCCCACAGAAGAGCTCACTAACACACATGCTCACTACAGACAAGCTCACTGCACACACACATGCTCACCACAGACAGGCTCAGACACACCCATGATCCCTACAGTCAAGCTCACTAACACACACAGAAGTTCCCTCACTAGCAGGTGCACAGACAAACAGAAGCTCACTCACTAGCAGATACGCGCACACACACACACACACACACACACACACACACAGAAGCTCACTCACTAGCAGATGCGCACACACACAAAGACATACACACACAGAAACAGGCAGACGGGCAGACAGTCACACACTTCTTACCTCCACATCCCTTGAAGCTCCTGGAGACTGGTTGTTGAGGAAGCAGGGACTCCTTCCTGGTTCCCATGCTGCAGTTACCCTGCTCATTTAGCCTCACCCCTGTCGCACAGTAAGCCCCGCCCCATCGCACGCTAAGGTCCGCCCCTCCGCAATATTGTTTTTTATAATCCCGGTCGGCCGTTTCGGCCTCCTACTCCCATGGGGCCCTGTACTCGTACATGATCGGCCGGGATTACAGGAGCATGATCAGTGATGATTAGGGCTGTCAGCCCAGCCCCAGGTGCCGTGGGCCACCGGGAAATTTCCCGGTGGGACAGTACGGTCCTGATTATACTCAGCAGATGTAGCTGAACACAATATGGGGTTCTGTGCAGGAATAGCACATATCAGCTTTACGAAATACGCATTACAAAACCATATGCTTTTTGTTTTTGTAATGTGTATTTCTCTATTTGGCATATATGTAGATGCCAAAATAGAGAAAAAACAAACAATTTTACCACATGACAGGAGGCTTCATATTTGCATATCTTTCTTTACTGAAAACTCCAGCAGCATAGAAACATAACAACCAATCAGAAAAAAGTTATGATGCCCATAAAAGGACCTGTCTATGACATCACTTCCTCTTTCTTTGCTGCTCCAGTCTACAACAGGTCAGAGTATTTTGCCTCTCCTGTGTAACCTCATGTTTACAGACTATTTGTATTCTTTTTCCTTTCATACTTCTTGCTAATATACTCCTGGCTCTCCTATACCTGTCCCTCCTAGACCTATACTGTATCCATGACAGTTTTCTCACTGTCCCCTGGTATACTGTTGCATTACCTGTAGAAGTTTTGTTTCCCTTGCTCGGTCCGCGGGCGTCACGGCTGCCCGTGCCACACCCGCTCCGCGGACCTGTTCTCCTTGTTTTTAATTTTCCAGAACTGGTTGGGACTGTGTTGGGACGGGTGGAGGGAGGCCGGGGCGTTTTTTTTCACCGTTGGACATTTGCACGCGAACGGCGGCCATCTTGGATCTCGCGTCTCGCGAGATCCACGACGGCCGCCTTCCCTCTTGCTTTACAGATCGAGAATCACTCGATCTGCACCTGTAGTGTTGCCTTTTCCTCAGGATTGCTACTCACTGTTATAAATCTAACATCACCAAATATACTTATGATGAATGTGTAATACTATCTGTCAGTTTTCCAATACACTTTCCCTCAGGATTGCCCTCACTATATCAAACTGCTCCATGTACTGCTGATGAGTGTTTTACACTGCCTGTCAGTTTCACATATAGGAACTAATAAACAATCCACTTGCTGGATATTTGAGCATGCAAATAATTAAAGGAGACTGAGTGTATTAAAGATTACCCTGCACAGGGATACATATATATTTACTGTACATAGTGTACGTTCTAAACGTGGGTGTCCTCTGGGTATTTTTTCATGGCACACCACCCGATCTGCACCTTAGCATTGGTTTCCTTTCTCAGGATCGCCTCCACAGTAAATCATCTCAGCTCAAACTGATCTCCACATACATATATGGATGTTTAAACACTGCCTGTCAGTTTTACATTAAAGCAACAGTACCACTTGCTGGATATGATTTGAATGCAGGATCATTAAGGAAACTGAGTGTATTGCAGAGTACCCATCACAGGGGTACATAAATGTATATTTACTGTACCTAGTGTACATATTGAACGTGGGTGTCCTCTGGGTAATTTTTCATGGCACACCACCCGGGGTGACCCCCAGATATGCATGCAATGCTTGTAAGGTGCCAATAATTATAACGTGGGTGTCCTCTGGGTTACCATGGCACACCACCTGGGATGAACCCCAGCCGAATGCACGAGGGTCCTGCGGCTTCAGACCTTAAGGAGACAGGCCCCACACGCTTCTATAATAAGCCTGATTGTTAAAAACCGTGCATACAGCTCTGGCGTACATTTGTGGTGAACCCGGCTAACCAGACCAACACCACTACCAGTCAGTCACACCTGCACCACGGCTCTCAGTGGCCAGATTAAACTAATAGAGGTGACCCCTCTACACTTGGCACAAGTATTCATACACTCAGACAATCTAAAGCAGGCAATTCAAGCCGTTTAACCTGGGTGATCCCCAGTTCTACCAGGAGTCTAGCAACCCTACGTGCTGACCCTCCAACACTACTCCCACACTAAATTAAGCCCAATCCTCGCTAAAACAAGTCTTCCACACCCCTATGGGGAGAGGTGTTTTTGGGAGGACTGGTTGGTAGCGGAACCGAGCCACCAGCCGCTTCTGGGCGACAGGTTCCAGATCGTATACACTGTCCTCATATTTCTCCCATCTACTACACAAAGGACCTCATCCCACAGAGGCGCGGATAGAACCAGAGGCTTCAGAGGTCGAGGCCGCGGCTGCTTCTCTACTAGTGAGTCCACCTACATACCTAACTGTTTCCAATTTTATGACCGGCAGCCTGTCTCTGTTTTACAGAATTGGGAGACAATTACCAAAGACGCCTGGGTTCTCCAGACAGTACAAAGCTACGTCATAGAGTTTTTTTATCACAGCCGTTCAGGTCGCCCCTTCACCTCCAACACGCATGTTGGCGGCACAGGAACTCCTCGTGGACAAGGAAATCCGCACCCTCTTCAAGAAGGGCACAATTCAATATGCACCGGAGGGGAAGGCTTCCTCAGCAATATTTTCCTGGTCAAGAAGAAGCCAGGAGACTACATCAACTGAACTCCTACGTGGTATACAAACACTTCAAGATGGAGGAAATTCATCTTCTACAAGACCACCTAAGCGATAACGACTGGTTTACACATCTGGAGCTCAAGGACGCATGCTTGTCGGTATCCGTTGCCCTAGACTGCCGACGTTTCCTCCGATTTCAGTAGAGAGGACAAACATGGCAGTTTACGACTCTGTGGTGCTCATGAAGCTACTGAAACCAGTGAGGGCACGCACCCGAAAATTTGGGCGTGCGATGCCTCGTATACCTGGAAGACTTGCTGATCCTTTGCGAATCCAGGCTACGATTGCAGACAAAATTTGTTGTTCACCTTCTGGAATCCATGGGTTTTGTAATACACAGACAAAGATCGCTTCTCCCTCCGAGTCGGGCCAGTTCCTCGGTTTCGACATCGACTTGGAGAACTGCGTTCTGCGTCTGTCTACTGCAAAGATCGCCTCTATAAGGAAAGATGTCAGACGCGCTCTAAGGTTGGATACGATTCCTCTCAGGATACTCGCCCGGATTGTGGGACTCCTCTCCTCCTCCATACAAGCGATATTCCCGGGCCCACTACACTACAGGGCCATGCAACGACTGAAGGCGAGATACCTACGCACCCAGGGCCGGCCTTAGGTGTTCAGGCGCCCTGTGCGAGCTAATTTTGTGGCGCCCCACCACCCCCACCCTTACCTAGTCCCCTGCCCCCCTTAATTAGACCCAGGGTCACCCATATCCAGTCCCAGTCCCCTGCCCCCCTTAATTAGACCCAGTGTTACCCATAGCCAGTCCCATTCCCCTGCCCCAATTAGACCCATTGTCACCCATAGCCAGTCGCAGTCCCCTGCCCCCTTAATTAGACCCAGTGTTACCCATAGCCAGTCCCATTCCCCTGCCCCCCTTAATTATACCCAGTGTCACCCATAGCCAGTCCCAGTCCCCTGCCCCCCCCCCCTTATTTAGACCCAGTGTCACCCATAGCCAGTCCCAGTCCCATGCCCCCCTTAATTAGACCCAGGGTCACCCTTACCTAGTCCCCTGCCCCCCTTAATTAGGCCCAGGGTCACCCATATCCATTCCCAGTCCCCTGCCCCCCTTAATTAGGCCCAGGGTCACCCATATCCATTCTCAGTCCCCTGCCCCCCTTAATTAGACCCAGGGTCACCCATATCCAGTCCCAGTCCCCTGCCCCCCTTAATTAGACCCAGTGTTACCCATAGCCAGTCCCAGTCCCCTGCCCCCCTTAATTAGACCCAGTGTTACCCATAGCCAGTCCCATTCCCCTGCCCCCCTTAATTAGACCCATTGTCACCCATAGCCAGTCGCAGTCCCCTGCCCCCCTTAATTAGACCCAGTGTTACCCATAGCCAGTCCCATTCCCCTGCCCCCTTAATTATACCCAGTGTCACCCATAGCCAGTCCCAGTCCCCTGCCCCCCTTAATTAGACCCAGGGTCACCCTTACCTAGTCCCCTGCCCCCCTTAATTAGGCCCAGGGTCACCCATATCCATTCCCAGTCCCCTGCCCCTCTTAATTAGACCCTGCCCCCATTTAATAAAAATAAATAAATAAGAATAAATAAGAAATAAATAAATAAGAACAGCGGTACTTACTTTGAAGGCTGCTGCTCGCCTGCTCCCCCCTCTCCCTGTCTGCAGAGCACCGGCCGCCGCGCCGCCCTCACACATTGAGCGGATCCTTCCGCGGCTCTTTGTGAAGGCACAGCACTTGGACGCTGCGCCTGTGCATCTGCGCCCCCAAGCTCCTCCTCCACGCTCCGGAAACTGACCACGGGCGCGGCTCAGTTCTCACAATCTCGGGCCGGCCAGTGACAGAGCGACTGCGAGCTGTGTCGGCCGCCCGGCGCCCCTGTTGCCATGGCGCCCTGTGCGGCCGCACAGCTCGCACACCCCTAAGGCCGGCCCTGTACGCACCGGTCACTCATACGACCACTGTATCCCACGGTCAGCAGATGTGAGGATGGAATTTCGATGGTGGCTACTTCACATACAAGCTTGGATTGGCAAAGCGATCTTTGGCTCTTCCTCCGGATCCAAACTGCGAAGCGGTGGATGAATCCCTGCAAACGTGGCCCAGCCGTTCTCCACGATAGCAAGGGTGCTTCGAAATACACGCACCCACAAGATATCGCTCCTGCTCATAACACCCCTCTGGGAGAGCCAACCGTGGTTCCCGGATCTCCTGGAGATGTCTCACGAAAACCCCTACTACTCCCTCCCTTCCCTCTACTTCTGACGGGACCTCAAGGGGAAGCCCATTCCCTCGCCCTGGAAGGACAACTGGCGCTAGTGGCCTGGACGATTTCAGGGGATCCTGGTCAGTCCACCGCCTATCACAATCAACTAAAGACCTCCTATGGGACTCATGGGCTCCCGGCACCAAGAAATGCTATATTTCCACCTGGTCGACCTGGAGTGATTGGTGTGTGGAAAGGGATTCCGATCCCTTTACTACCCCTGTCTCACTGATCCTTTTTTTTTTTTTTTTTTAATTCTTTATTTTTTTGTGCTTGGTAGTACACGTGTACAAAATACATAATACAGTGCAGAACATTGTTGTAATATGGGAGCAAGCAGGTACATGCGTTAGCGGTAGCATTCATATTTCAGTTTTTAAGCACATTTTCTTTTAGCATTTAGGTACAGTGACACGCCCAGGGTGGGTAATGTTGTGGTTATTCTGGTATGGTGTTCTTATACTCCCCTGGGATACTCCAGGTGTGTGGGTGGTATGATTCTAATTCAGGCTAGTGCAGGTATGTGGTAGTGGATGCCTGTGTGTGCTCGCTAGTGAAACTTGGTGGATTTTCGTGAGCAGACTAGTGTGGAAGTTGTTCCATATTGCGATGCACCTTGTGCGGCATCTTGTGTGTCCCCTGTAACCCTGGGGATGATGGGGGGTGGGCGGAGTGGTAAGGTTCAGCTGTAAGCGCCTGTGATCTCTCTATTGTGTGTGGCTGCCTGTGGCATAGGTGTGCCTCAAGGACATATGTGTAGAGGATTATAGCGTACTAAACCAAGACATATGTATTAAAATTTCAAGTAAAGAAAGAACGAAAGCATGGGAGTGCCTAGGCTTTCATATAGTTCAACGTAACAGGTAAACATGGGAAAAAAAAAAAAAAGGAAAAAAAAAAAAAGAACTTGAAAAAAAATAAATAAGAGGGAGTAACTCAGGGAGATGTAGCGGTGCCATTTATATGGGAACAAAGTCACGGGTGTGAATGGTTAGTGGGGGTTACCCCTTCTCTCTCACGGGTATCATGTCCTCACATTGGCAGTCTCCGCTCTGTAGTGGATATTGTCCCTGGTTTCAGTCCCTGCTCTGGGTCAGGTGGTAGGTGTCGGTGACTTGGTTGTTGATTGATCGTTTGAGGAGCCGTCGTCCTGCTCCCAGCTCTCTGGGTGGCTTGCGGTCATGGAGGTGAGTTGTGGGGATTGTAGTCCCAGTGTCCGCAGGAAGGTGGGCACTCCGGTTGGGGTTGTGAGGTGGTGTGCTGTCCCGTTGTGGTGGACAAGTAGTGCGCCCGTGTTTCCCCATCTGTAAGCGATGCCGGCCTTGCGCAGGGCCGTTGTCACTGGTTCAAATGACTTTCGCCTCAATAATGTGGCTCTTGTGACATCCTGGAAAAAGGAGAGCTGAGAGTCCTCAAAGGCCAGAGGTGTTTTGCCTTTTATAGCGTTCATTATTTGGATCTTGTCCGATGTTGTCGCCAGGCGCAGGATAACATCCCTTGGCATGTTGGGTGGTATGCGGGTAGAGCTGGTCACACGATAAATCCCGTCCGGGGTTATTTTTTTTGTGACTAGCATTGTTGTAAGTAGCCGCCTCACATAATGAGGTAGTTCCTCAGCCGTGACTGCGTTTGGGATGCCCCGGATTTTGATGTGATTCCGGCGTTGTTTGTCTTCCTGCGACATAATTTGGCCTGCGAGTACATGCTGCTCTGCCTGTAGGCGTTGAATCGATTCCTGGGGGGTTGACACTGTGTTATGTACTGTGGTAATGTCAGCTTCCACTGTTCCCACTCTCTCTGTGACCGATTGTATGTCCTTTTTAACCATAGCGACATCAGCCGCCAGCAGCTGTTTTATGTTGGTCCATAGTGTTTTCAGGTCGCCTTTGGTCGTGGGGGCCAGATCATCTTGGGCCTCGTGCGGCTGTGGGTGATCCGCCAGGGAAGTCATGTTTGTAGTCAGCTCCTCGCGGTCAGGCTCGGACGTTTGTCCAGGAGGAGGGCGGTGTGTGGTGCGCGCCGTTTCGGTTTGCACCGGTCGGAGCCACATCTCGCCGCGCTTGCCGTGGGTTTGTTTGACCGGCGGCCCATACCCGCGGTGTCCGGGTTCAGGGTGGGTGCGTGGTACCCGAGTAGGCTTTCGTCTAGGTAGGCCTCTAGGCCCTGGATAGGCGATGCGCGGTAGGCCGCGGATTTGCGCCGTTGCCTGTGCAGCTTGGGTTGTTGAAAAAAAGGCATCAATCGATGCAGTAGGGAACGCTGATCAACACCGGTTACTTTTCGCTGCTTGATGGTGCTTGGTGTCGGGGATAATCAACGGATTGTTCCCGGCTATGTGAGAGCAAGTTTAGATGGCGTCTGTACAGGATGGTTGCCAGGCTCCGCCCCCCCTCACTGATCCTTAACTACCTATCTCATCTGTTCTCGCTGGGGCGATCATATCGATCCCTCAATGTGATCAGATCTGCCATATCGGCGGCACACGTTCCGGTACAAGGCAGACCAGTAGGTCAAGATCCACTGGTTTGTCGGCGACTGCGGGGTGCCAAATTAATGAGACCCCCAGCACCCAAGTATTCACGCCTCTCGCAGGTGGATGTGGTGCTGAAATTCTTTAGGGAATGGCTGGACAACCCCTATCTGTCGCTGAAACAACTCTCAGCCAAACTGGCATTCTGGTTATGCCTCGTCTCATTTCGATGGGTGGCAGACGTTAGAGCGTTCGATGTGGACGGTTTCTCTCACACCGGAAGGAGTTACCTTTTCCATATCGAGATGAACTAAGTCAGATTCATCTTCAGTGTCATAACCGTATTTTGGGTCAGACCCCACACTATGTGTTGTCAGGGCACTAATGAGGTATACAGAAATCACAGCTTCCCTTCGAACTAATTCGACGGGTCAACTCCTGATTTCTTACATAAGGCCTCACGGACCGGTGTCTACGACAACCTTGGCTAGATGGGTCCGCTGGCTATTATCGTTAGCGGGCGTTGAACCTTACTTCGGAGCGCACTCTGTCAGATGGATGGCAGCCTCCCAAGCCTTAACGACAGGCGCCTCCCTAACTGACATTATGCGCTGCGCGGATTGGACGCGAGAGAGTACATTTAGGACGTTTTACTTTCAGCAAACATCTCATGCTTCCTTCACATTAGTCAATTCGAAGCATTAAAAATGCAAATACGAAGCCTCCTGTCATGTGGTAAAATTTATATTAGCTTTAGTGTACTAATAATCTTAATTTTAGTAATGACAGGAGGCAAATATTTCCTGCCCTATAGGATCCCTCCCATGTCTTACTCAAGTTGAACAGAATACGTCTTTTATGTTCAGGAAGACACGTACGATATATGGTTGTATGTTTAAAACGTAGACATGTATCTTGAGAGGATTGTATAGGGTGAATATTTAGACATGTACCTTGGAATATGTTGTTTATATATTTATTAAATAACACTAATTTAGAATTAGTATATTGATTTATTACCCATTCAGGCATCCATTGTTATGTCAGATTCTTAATGTTTATTGTATGCGGACAAATTATCACGCCAGAGACCTTTCACCTTTTTCTTTTCTTGCAGTGTGAAGGTCTTCTCAACAAGACAAAGATTCACCTTCCGTACCTCTACATCACGGAACTACTGGAGTTGGATATTCTATTATGTTATTGAACTGTTGGCGTTTACTATGATTATGTTTTATAGTTGTTATTTGTTGTTTCGCTTCAAAGAAAGAGGAAGTGATGTCATAGACAGGGCCTTTTATGGGCATAACTTTTTTCTGATTGGTTGTTATGTTTCTATGCTGCTGGAGTTTTCAGTAAAGAAAGATATGCAAATATTCGCCTCCTGTCATTACTAAAATTAAGATTATTAGTACACTAAAGCTAATATAATCTTCAATTTTACTCCAATATTTAGCAGAGATTGGTGATGAAATGGCTATATAAAAAGTGTCAAAATAATCTTGGGTAAATAGCCTGTGATGTCTACTTTATATAAATATATACATTGTGTGGCAATTTTCTTTTCTGTGATGGCCACTAAACTTACAGTACAAACATACCAACTTCTAAAATTGTTACAAATTAAAATTGTATTTTAGTCCTTGTATTTTGTGACCTGTAACTTAAAATAAGCTGGAATTCTATACATATTATGTACTCTATAAATCAAGACACAAATTAATCTATTTTGAATTACTTTTCCGATGCTGGACATATTATGCACATGCTATTATTGGCACAACTGTGAAAAAAATTGTTCCCCCCTGTAACGGATCACCTGGTACCCCGACTGGGTACCTCCGTTAAAGGATGCTCCTAGCGCTCCTGAGGACTTCAAGCACTGCAGCAGACACCACAACCACCGACTCTGAGAAGCATTGGAATCCTCTCTAGCATATGAATGCTGTATACAGCCGCATAGGAAAAACCATACGAATAGGTTTACACTCCTAGCAGTCAAACTGGAACAGCATACAATAAATCCTCCCCCAATAATGAGACGACACTTCACTTTGAGGGTTAAGCAGGAGCTGAGGCTGGCATTCCCAGCCTGGTTTTTATTACAGTTGTTGAGAATACAGGACCGCCCACAGGGAGGGACAAAACAACCAATCAATCTGTACAATACACACAGACACTCCCACACAAAATCCTCCCCTCTGCCTGTAATAGGATTACTGAACACAATGGGTAATCTCATTATCACAGGCAGAAGAATACAGTTTTATGAAACATAAAAGTAAATGTGTGTGAGTGTGTGTGCATGTGTCTGTGAGAAAGTGTGCTTCTGTCAGTGAGTGCGTGTGCATGTCTGCCAGTGAATGCATGTCTGTCAGCAAGTATGTGTCTGTCAGTAAGTGTGTCTGTCAGTGAATGCGTGTGTCAGGGTGTTATATGTCAGTGTCTGTCAGCGAGTCTGTGTGTCAGTGTTTGTGTGCGTGTCAGCGAGTGTGTCTGTCGGTGAGTGTGTGTGTTTGTCAGTAAGTGTGTCTGTCAGTAAATGTATCTGTCAGTGAATGTATCTGTCAGTGAATGCATGTGTGTCAGCGTGTGTGTGCATGTCAGCGAGTGTGTCTATCAGTGTGTGTCAGTAAATGTATCTGTCAGTAAGTGTTTGTGTGTGTGCCTGTCAGTGAGTGTGTGTGCCTGTCAGTGAGTGTGTGTGCCTGTCAGTGAGTGTGTGTGCCTGTCAGTGAGTGTGTGTGCCTGTCAGTGAGTGTGTGTGTCCTTGACAGTGAGTGCCAGTATGTCTGTCAGCAGGACCAGCCTTTGGGGTGTGCAAGCTGTGTGACAACAGAGGCGCCCGGCATCACCAGCATATACAAAATTTAAACAATTCCCTGCTGGTCCACAGGTGCGCACCGGCAGTAGGTGCATTTAGATCATATCCTCTCCCTTGTGGTTCCGGCGCTCAGTTAGTGAGTCAGAGATTCTCAGCCTGCACTCTGACAACATTGAAAGCCGAAAGCAGAGTGAGTATTATGATCTGAAACAGGACGTGCGCTTCCTGCTATTCACCACCGGACTGCCAGGGAACGGATATAGGATACCACTGGACAACTATGGTCATTTGAGGGGGCATTTGTGACCAAGCACTATAATGAGGGGGGCGCTGCAGGGAAGAGTGTCATAGCTTGGCTCAAGGTAGGAGTTAGGAGAGTGAGTGGCTGCTTTAAAATGCAGCCTTGAAAACCTCCCAGCCCTAGAAACGCCCCAGTATGTAGCTGGAAAGGAGCTATTGAGTGTATGTGGTGTTACACCAGCAATACTCTGAGTAACTACCTACCCTGTCACATAATACACCTACCTACCTATCTAGAAGTAAAAGTATGGCGCTAAAAATTCGAAATGAAATTCAAGAAATAATAATAGTAGCTGCACCTTATAATGTGTAAGAGCTAAAAAAACAACACAAAGCTAGACAAAAAACATAAATAAAGTGCACTGTATTTTTTAAATATTGCAAAGTGAATAGTGATTTTATTAAAGACACGGAGGCTCCTATTATGCTTCTCTTTCTTTTATTTTCCCTCAGCAGCGAAGAGAGAAATGAGTGAAAAGAGAAAAAACATATCATTAACATATATACATATTCAACATATTCCACAGTGCTACATAGGGGAACCTCCCCCTTTCAGTATATAAGGTGTAGCACTCTCTTCCTCTTCCTCTTTCTTCGCTGCTCCCTCAGACCAGCTAAGTACATTTTATTGACTATATCATTATACTGTCATCTATACCTACACTGCCTGCAGTTTATCTGCAGGGCTTGGTTTTATGTTTAATTTATTCCTTTATATACTGCTTATTCTTTCCTTTGGGGTGGGCTCTTGCCCCTCTTCACCCTGGGCTGGGTTTTGACCCGACCCGTTTTCACCCGGGTCCCTGGGCTCCTCTGTGCCCCTGACAATCTCCCCACCCCACCCTTGTCGTTTTCGGCAACCTTTATATCCCGCCAACCTTACTCCCCGGCGGTTTTTCTCACCTTCTCGGTTCCGCCGCGGGCGCGTTCTGCGCATGCGCGGACACTCGCGGCGGCCATTTTCTTGGTTTCCCGTCGCCGATAGTGCCGGCGGCCATTTTAAGCCTCATTACTCGGCGTGTTTTTGCTCCGAGGAGGCTGCTTGACCCCCGCTCCTGCTCTTACCGGGTATTTTTTCTCTCCTGCTCTGTCCTTTGTGCGTGGGTTAAGCAATCCAGCACCTCTGTCCTTTAGCCTTACATTACCTAATAGTTGTTATCATGCAGTCTGCCTGTGGTGATTTGAATCCCCACCCTGTCCCACTTAAGGGTACCACAGCATCTGATTCCCAGGCCGACTCTAACCTTATAGGTTCTGAGGAATTCCAATCCCTCTTGGACACCACTATGTCCACCTCCATTAACAAGGCCATTTCCTCGGCCATGGGAGCTATGTCCTCTAGTATCTCCCTATCCATCTCTCAGGCCCTTAGGCAGGCCCTTCCCACCCAGTCTGGCACAGGGCCCTCTCCCAACTCCCCTGAAGGGACTGGCCCAGGGCGCAAGGCGCCTGCCAAACGCAAACACACCGCTGACCCTCCCCACACCCAGGTAAAGCCTGGTTTGAATGACACGCCTCAGGCTGTCGATGATGGCGCGCAACAACCGCGCAGTAGAGCTACTGGCCGGGCTACGGCGGCCAGGGAATGGAAACGGGCACGTGCCCATGATTTATTGTCCGATTCGGACGAGGATGGGGACGAGGAGTCAGACAACCAATTCTCGGATCCCTACGGGGACGAGGGTTCAGGGGACGATGACCTGCCAGGGTCACAATTCCCTTCCAGGCAAACCAAGGCCAAAACCCTTTCAGGGGCCCATGATGCAGAGCTAACCTCTGACGATAAGGATGCCCTGGCTTTTGACCCAGACAACCTCAGGCACCCTCGCTCCGCGGAATGGGAGCCTGCGACCCATATAGCCCGATACCTGGCCCTTAGGGTACGGAAATCCCTCTCACAGGAGGGTCGGAACAAGCTGAGGGCGGAATGCCAACGCCCGATCATACCCGATGCGGTAGCCAAGACCCCTGAGGTAGACCCCCAGATTGTGCAGTTTCTGGGCAAGTCGGGTTGGAAACCCAAAAAAGGCCTGGACTACTCCATGCGGAACTGCCAGGACAAGTTCCTTGACACCCTGGGCCCGGTCACCAAATTGTATGAGCTGCTGGAGACGGCTCAGTCTACTGGGGCTCCAGTAGACTTTGAGGTGGCGTTCGGCTGGCTCCAACGCCTAATTTGCATGATAGGCAACGCCAATATGGCCATGTCAACAGAGCGCAGGAAAGCCATCCTGCTCAAGATTGAGCCCAAGCTCGCAAGCATGGCCTCTAATGAGCCCGGTGCCTCCGCAAACGGCCTTCTATTTGGAGAATCCTTTGTAAAGGACCTAGGGTCTTACGTAAAGACATTCACGGCTTTGGACAAGGCCCAATCCTCCATTAAGAGGGTATTTAGCCCAAAGGTTTTTGGCGGGGCCGGTAGAGGTAGGAGCCGTCTACCCGGCCGCAACCCCCGGGGTTTCTCAAGACCGGGCAGAGGCTCCTTCAACCAACAGAGACCGACCCAGGAACGGTCCTTCACCCCATTCTTCCCCTCGCGAGGACGGGCTTGGCATACCCGCGGCAGTCGAGGAGCACCCACGGGAAAACGCCCTTATGGTGAGTACCATGTTTCCCCTTTCTTCCCATATACAGGTAGGGGGCAGACTGACCCGGTTCACCCGGGCATGGTCACTTATCACGTCAGACAGTTGGGTGTTACAGACAATAAAGGGCTACCACCTAGAACTAACCGCTCCCCCCATTCAGTCCTCTCCCCCAAGGGCGATTCACATGCCATCTGCACACTTAGATCTCATCTCTACGGAGATCAGGGAATTACAGGCCAAGAAGGCCATAGAAGAGGTCCCTCTAGACACACCGGGTTTCGTAAGCAACCTTTTTCTAGTGCCCAAAAAAGGAGGCGGGGTACGCCCGGTTATCAACCTACGGCCCCTGAATGCCTTCATACAATACAGGCACTTCAAGATGGAGGGCATTCACTGCCTCAGAGACCTACTCCTACCCGGAGACTGGATGGTCAAATTAGATTTGCAAGATGCTTACCTAACGATCCCGGTAGCCTCAATTCACAGGAACCTTCTCCAGTTCTGCTGGGAAGGCAAGAAGTGGCGTTTCACATGCCTACCTTTCGGCCTGTCCTCCGCCCCGTGGTGTTTCACGAAAGTCCTAAAACCAGTGGTGGCCTTCCTCCGATTACACGGAGTCCGCCTTATCATTTACCTGGACGACATCCTAATACTCTCCGGGACTCGATCCCTCTTACTAGAACACTTAGGGTGGGCCCTACACCTCATACAGAACCTAGGCTTCCTTGTAAATTGGAAGAAGTCGGTTCTGATCCCCTCTCAACAAATGGAATTCCTCGGATTCCGTATCGACTCCGTACTACAGGTTCTCTGCCTCCCAGCAGAGAAGATGTCCAACATCAAGAGGGAAATAAAGAAACTTATGCAACGGCCGGACATATCCCTACGCCAACTGGCACGGGTCATCGGCCTGTTGGCAGCCTCTATCCAGGCGATTTTCCCAGGCCCGCTACACTACAGAGCCTTACAACGGCTGAAAGCGGCGTGCCTGAGGAGTGGCCACTCGTACGAATCTCACATTTCCCTGGATACAGAGTCGAGGGAGGAACTGAACTGGTGGCTAACCCACATGGAGGCTTGGAACGGCCGAGCGATCTTCGGGTCCACTCCAGACCTGGTGATCGAATCGGACGCCAGCTTACATGGTTGGGGCGCGCGCTGCGGCAATATATCCACAGGAGGCAGGTGGTCCACGGAGGAGTCCTTCTTACACATAAACTCTCTGGAACTGCTGGCGGCCTCGTTCGCCATTCGCAGTCTGTCTCCCAGAGGCATCTCATGCTCGATCCTCCTCAAGCTGGACAATGTCTCAGCCGTAAGATACATAAACCATCTAGGGGGAACCAGGTCTCGCATCCTAGCGGTTTTGGCCAGAGACTTCTGGAACTACTGCTTACAAAACAGCGTGTCCGTTACCGCGGAACACATCCCGGGCCTAGACAACTACACCGCGGACTGGAACTCCCGCTACCTGAGGGACTCGGGAGATTGGAAACTGCTACCGAAAATATTCCGCAGAATCTCGTCCCTGTGGGGACCTTTGAGCATGGATCTGTTCGCATCCAGACTCAACACACAACTACCGAAGTTCTGCAGCTGGAGACCAGACCCGGAGGCCGTAGCGACAGACGCTTTCCTCCAAGATTGGTCCGAGGGCAGGGCTTACGCCTTCCCACCATTCAACCTGATAGCTCGTTGTCTGGCGCACCTCCGGCGCTTCAAGAGCTCATTGGTACTGATAACCCCGTGCTGGAGATCTCAACCTTGGTTCCCACATCTGCTGGAGATGGCGATAGACCACCCACGGCTACTGCCGGACCATCCATCGCTATTGACCAACCCAGATGGGGAAAACCACCCCCTGGTGGAACAGGGCCTTCTCCGCCTCATGGCGTGGCTCCTTTCCGGGGACCCTGGGAGATCACGGAGGTTTCGAACACGACTGTGCGGCTCCTGGCAAACGCACGGGCACCTGGTACACGACAAGCCTATGCTGCAGCATGGAGACAGTGGGCCAATTGGTGCTTGGGACGATCATTGGATCCGATATCAGCCCCTGTGAAATCGGTACTAGATTTCCTTACGCACCTGTTCGAATCAGGCAAGGCCTTCCGCACGGTCAATGTTTTCCGCTCGGCCATCTCAGCCGGGCACGACCAGGTGGACGGCCTCCCACTGGGGCAGAATCCTCTAGTTTGTCGTTTGCTTAAGGGAGTCCGTTTCTCACGTCCCCCCACGTCCAGATACGGGTCCTTCTGGGACGTCAACTGTGTGCTCAGACTCATAGATGGCTGGCCCACTAACGTGGATCTTTCACTTAAACAATTATCGGCAAAACTACTGATGCTGCTCTGCCTTCTATCCTGCAAACGGGTATCAGATGTGAGAGCCTTGGACTGGCGAGCACGTTCATTCACCCCGGAGGGGGTGTCGTTCGATATCTCACGAAGAACGAAGTCGGCCACCAAACAGGTCTGCTATCCACGGATACCGTGTTTACCTAACTTATGCCCAATAGCGTGCCTAAAAGAATACGAGTCTCGCACCTCTACACTGCGCCCGTCCAATGACGGGCCTCTGTTCATCTCCCTGAAGAAACCCCACCTGCCGGTATCCACGCCGACGCTGGCACGATGGATTAAATGGATGTTAGCTACGGCCGGAATCGACGTCTCTGTCTTCTCATCACACTCTGTTAGAGGCGCCATGGCCTCTAAAGCATCGGCGGCCGGATGCCGCTTGGAAGACATTCTGAAGGCTGCAGATTGGTCTACGGAATCCACATTCAGGAACTTTTACTTTAGACCGATACAACATTTTTCAGATAAAGTCATTGCTCAGCTTTAAACAAGCATAATAGGAGCCTCCGTGTCTTTAATAAAATTCCTAGATTTTACTAGTAGCATGACGTAAAGTCATGATTTTATTAATGACACGGAGGCGAGTATTATTCCCTCCCTCCCTCCCTGGGTTGGAGGTGGTGATATGTTTTCTGTTACACCCTGTTTTTCTGGACTGACTCACGACTTACTTCTTTAGGACGGGTCTTCCTGGCCCATATTCTATTTAATTATGCTGTATAGATTTGACGTTTTCTGTCGTTTAGCTTAGTTTACATTAGCTTTAATTGATCATGATCATCACACATTTTATGTTATGTCTAGTTAATATGACATTTATTCCTTTTCAGAAGTCGTGATGGCTATATATAATGGAAAATATTACACCCAGTTGCAAGTTGAGATTTTACCATATTTCTCTCCTCTTTTTTAGCATGATTCCAAATACTTATGGAACTAAAAGGAGCTTCGCAGTTGACTCCACATTCCCAGGACGATATGTTCAGCTTCCCGAGTTTACAGTTCAAATTCAAGTTCTGGTTCGGTTTACGGGTCTTCGGATCGCGACGAAAGAGGAAGAGGAAGAGAGTGCTACACCTTATATACTGAAAGGGGGAGGTTCCCCTATGTAGCACTGTGGAATATGTTGAATATGTATATATGTTAATGATATGTTTTTTCTCTTTTCACTCATTTCTCTCTTCGCTGCTGAGGGAAAATAAAAGAAAGAGAAGCATAATACTCGCCTCCGTGTCATTAATAAAATCATGACTTTACGTCATGCTACTAGTAAAATCTAGGAATTTCACTCAATAATAAAAGTGCATACATATATTGATGTCCTGGTGTATACAAGGTGAATCACTGAAAAACATGTGAAAGTGCACCGTGTAACCAAACATATATTTTATATATATATATATATATATATATATATATATATATATATATATATATATATATAATATAACAACCTTTAATACAGAAGATATTGTTACTCTACTAGTGGTGATTTGGGTTGGAACTCAACTGCAGCTTGTAAACTCCCTAATTACAATAGTGAAGAAATGGAGAATCCTTAAGTATCAATACTATAGCTTTAAGAAAAGAGAGAATCACTGGTAACTTGATTCAACCGAAGTTTTAATAAAGTGTTAAACTTAAATGAATTGCATTTAGGCAATAATCCAATAAGAAAAAGTGCAAGTAATTAACAACACAAAGTTCAGTATTAAGTATTTCTTCAGAGATGCATTAAGTAACATTAGTTCATGAGAATAATCTTCAATAGGAACAATAATCAAGTAGCAAAGGATATTTGCAAAGCAAGAACAGTTCATAGTGAATAAGCATGATGGGAGTTGTCCTTCATGAGATTAGTAACTTGAAGCACTGAATGTAATTGCAAAGCAAGAAACAGTTCATAGTGAATAAGCATGATGGGAGTTGTCCTCCATGTTAGCATGATAGGAGTTGTCCTTCATAGCAATGAAGATTTGCGTAAGCAAGCAATAGTTCATTAATAAATGAAATTGTAGACAAATAGCTGAAAGATATACTTAAGGTTAATATGCAGTGGTGTATCCTGGTTTTGTGCTGCCCTAGGCAGGACAAAACTCAGGCGCCCCCCCCTCCCCCCGCGCCACCCCCACCCAACCTTTCCCCCCGCCCCGCATTCTAAATACACACACACACACACACTCGCTAACAGAAACACACAAACGCTAACAGAAACACACAAACGCTAACAGAAACACACACACACTAACAGACACACACACTCACTAACAGACACACACTCACTCACTAGCAGACACAAACTAGCAGACACACACACTCACTGACATACACACACACTCACAGGCAAACACACACTAACAGACACACAGTCACACACTAACAGACACACAGTCACACACTAACAGACACAGACACACTAACAGACACACACTCACTCACTAGCAGACACAAACTAGCAGACACACACACTCACTGACATACACACACACTCACAGGCAAACACACACTAACAGACACACAGTCACACACTAACAGACACACAGTCACACACTAACAGACACAGACACACTAACAGACACACACACTGACACACACACACACACACACTAACAGACACAAACACTGACACACACACACTAACAGACACAGACACACACTAACAGACACAAACACTGACACACACACACTAACAGACACAGACACACACTAACAGACACAGACACACACATTAACAATTTTTTTTAAAATTTATTTTTAACACTTTTTTTATTTTTTTAACACATTTTTGTTAACACTTTTTTTTAATTTATTTTTTAACACGTTTTTTTTTATTTATTTTTCACACATTTTTTTAAAATTTATTTTTCACACATTTTCTTTTAATTTAACACCCCCCTTCCCCCCAGCCTCCTTACCTTTGGGAATGCTGGGGAGGGGGGTGTCTCTTCCTCCCTGGTGGTCCAGTGGCTGCTGGGCGATCGGGCGGCACTGCCTGGCGGGTGGCTGGCCGGCGAGGGAGCACTTCCCCTGAGCTGTCTGCTCAGCTCCCTCGCGCGCCTCAGAGTGAGGCTGGGAGCCGGAATATGACGTCATATTCCGGCTCCGCCTCCCAGCCTCACTCTGCGGCTGGCGAGGGAGCTGAGCAGACAGCTCAGGGGAAGTGCTCCCTCGCCGCCCGCCCGCCAGGCAGTGCCGCCCGATCGCCCAGCAGCCCGCCGGCATGTCTGTTAGCCGCAAGGCTAACAAGGCATTTGCCCTGGGCATTTGGGGGCGGCTTTTTTTGCCGCCCCCTGGAAAATGCCGCCCAAGGCAAATGCCTTGTTTGCCTCGCGGCTAATACGCCCCTGTTAATATGGGTAGTCCTCCAATAGTCCAGACATATGGTCCACTTGTAAAGTAGCAAAGTAACCGTTCTCCAGTAATCCTTTATGGCATGCAGCAATCCTTGCATTTGCTCAAAGGCTGGAAGGGCTTGTCTGAGCTTGTGGAGAGGTAAGTCTGGTGGAAGCAGTTCCCAGTAACTGAGCCTGTGGAGCCCACAGAGGCAGCTCAAATGTTAGCTCAAACAATCAATCACCAAGCACCCTCCCTCTGGCCCAGTCTCCCTAAATACTGTCAGAGCTGTGTCAGAGGGGGGCAGGGTCCAGCTCCTCACAGCTGAGTGCAGAACCCTGAAGAACCCCCCCCCCCCCCACCTAAGGAGCCCTCTCTGGGTGCTATTACCTTGGTTTATGAGGGTATCTTCTGTGAAAGGCAGTAATCAACTTTGCTGCATGTATGTCAGAGGAATTCTCCCATGTGTTATCTTCTTCTCCATAACCCTTCCATTTAATAAGGTATTGTAAGTTACCTCTATGAAGTCTGGAGTCAAGAATTTTCTCTATTTCATATTCCAATTCTCCTTGTACTTCAATGGGGTCAGACTTCCACAATTGTTCCCTATGGAAGGGATCTGGGAGAAAAGACTTTAGGAGAGAAACATGAAAACAGGGTGCAATTTAAGTGATGGAGGAAGTTTCAAGTTTACAGCAGTGTGCACACTTCCTTTCAGTCCCGCCGGAAACCGGAACCTTAAATTAAAGTTCCTGTACCGCGGTGCGCGCTGTGAACCCGGCCCACGCTTCAGGACAGGTAAGTAATTATGGGAGGGGAGGAAAGAACACTATGGGAGGGGAGGGGGAGGAAAGTACACTATGGGAGGGGAGGGGGAGGAAAGTACACTATGGGAGGGGAGGGGGGGAAGTACACTATGGGAGGGGAGGGGGGGGAGGAAAGTACACTATGGGAGGGGAGGGGGGGAAAGTACACTATGGGAGGGGAGGGGGGGGGGAAATACTATGGGAGGGGAGGGGGGGGAAATACTATGGGAGGGGAGTGGGGGGAAATACTATGGGAGGGGAGGGGGGGAGAATACTATGGGAGGGGAGGGGGGGAGAATACTATGGGAGGGGAGGGGGGAGAATACTATGGGAGGGGAGGGGGGAGAATACTATGGGAGGGGAGAGGGGAGAATACTATGGGAGGGGAGGGGGGGAGAATACTATGGGAGGGGAGGGGAGGGGGGGAGAATACTATGGGAGGGGAGGGGAGGGGGGGATAATACTATGGGAGGGGAGAGGGGAGAATACTATGGGAGGGGAGGGGGGATAATACTATGGGAGGGGAGGGGGGGATAATACTATGGGAGGGGAGGGGGGAGAATACTATGGGAGGGGAGGGGGGAGAATACTATGGGAGGGGAGGGGGGGAGAATACTATGGGAGGGGGGGGGAGAATACTATGGGAGGGGAGGGGGGGAGAATACTATGGGAGGGGAGGGGGGGAGAATACTATGGGAGGGGAGGGGGGGAGAATACTATGGGAGGAGGGGGGAATACTATGGGATGAGGGGGGAATACTATGGGATGAGGGGGGGGAATACTATGGGATGAGGGGGGAAATTTCCTGGAATTTATTTCTAAAAATGAGGTGCGTGTTATACGCCTGTGCGTGTTATACGCCGATAAATACGGTATTTAAAATCAAAATACATTTAGTGCGGTTAATGCTACAGTCCTGATGTCACTTAGAATTTTCAAAAAACAAAACAGACATTGAATAGCTCACTTTTTGTCCAGTGCAGAGTCTCCTCCAAACGTTACATTGTTCTGGGGACGTGCCTTCAAGATAAAGGTACAATCCAATGCTCTTCTTTGAGAAGAATTGGGTAACGTAGGTGCATGAAGTAAGGCTCACTGCAATGCACCTTCGATTTTGCCAGAGATAATCATTGCATGCAATGATTCTGTATGAAAGACACACTTCTGAGCCTTCGAATTAAACTATTGAGCTTTGGGGTAATTAAGGAAGGGGAACAAATGTAGGCGCTATAACAATTTCATCTAGATGATTATGTTAGACAGTACAGTGTTCCTTCTACTTCTCATATTGGACCTGACTGAGGAGTGCCTCCCCTACTTTGTCAATTGCTGCTTCCTAGTACTTGCAAGCACCATAACCACCGTAAACCCCACAAACTGCTGCAGCTTGGTTGGGGTCTTGCTGTCCTCCACTCACCCTGGACCCAACACCAGGATCCAGCTTCACGTGGGTAGACCTCTCCTAGTCCAGAGAGCGAAGCAGGTTGCTCTTACAAGAGCAAGTGTTGTGATCCAAGGGAGTATAGTGATTATAGCAATCCCCAGAGTGAATGTAGCTCTCCAATCCCCCAAACATGAGCCTAGACTTCATGAAGGGTAAAATGAATCACTCTCCTACGCCTGGGAGATAATGGAGTCAAGCACTATACTAAACTCAATTATCTCCAAACACAAAAAACACATTTTTACAAACCTCCACCCAAAATACCTTAAAACACACAAAACTCCCACAAAAGTTACATCCCCTGGTAGCCCTGATTTGGATGACCAACTTATCCAAAAATCACCCAGATCAGTTCAGGGGTTCTGGAATTTCCTGGAAGTCTTCTTTATGACCAAACGCACACATGGTCCCATGCCCAAAACAGTTCCATAGAATTTCCATGGAAAGTGCTGAACCAGGGGGAAATAAAATATGGGTCTTTACAGTCGCTGACCTGGCCCATAGTCGGTGGCAGGACAGATCCCTCCAAGAACACGTGACGAGGCTCAGTTTGTCACAGTTTACTTTGCTATTTCTTTTTTTTTTTTAATTCTTTATTTATTACAAGGCAAGACACCACAGGCATTAGAAAACAATAGGAAATAACAAGATCTTATGGCATACAATATCGCATATAAGAACACCGAAAACAGTAACAGGCATGGTAGAAATGCAAAGGAAAACAACAATATAGACTGTCTTAAAGGTGTCATAATGAATAATTGTTCTTTAGCCATAGTCAGAAAGGTGTTAGATGGTCATGGTGTTTCACCTTGTTGTTTTAAGGTTAAGTAAACAAAAAATCGATCATTCCCCATACACCATTCGAGCTAACGTAGCACTCGTGGTCATTGAGATGTAGGGCATGTACTCTCATCTAATAAACCTATCTCCAATCTAACATACGAGGCCCCCTGTATAGGTGGTCTAGCCGACCCTGCATCATCAGAATGATCTATCGAACCCACCGCATCTAAAGTGCTGCATCGGTTCCCAATGCGTAAATCGAGTAAGGCTGTCCAAAGGGGGAACGTAGTAAAAAGGGATAGGTGGTGTAAACGGAAACGATCGTAGAAAAGAAAGAGAGATAGATTAGAGAAGAAGGAGGATTGTCCACTGGGGGGGGGGAGGGAAGGGAGATGGGAGGGGAGAGTACAATATACTGCTAGCCTGGCAATCATGATGGATAGTTCCTGTGGACTAGATTCAATACGGCTATGGGTGGTGGCAAAGATCAAGGTGCCCAAGGCACGGGTCATAGGTTAAAACCACCCCATCGGGGTCTCAAGAGGTCCATCGCAGGATGTCATATTGAGAGAGTGGAACGGGGCTAAGGATATGACATCAGAGGCGGGGGCACGGGGGAGAGGTCCCATCAGTCTGGCCCCTTAGTCGCCTATTCCGCTATCTACCCATGGGGCCCAGACCCTGTCAAATTTTTTGAGGGTGCCTCTGACCCGCGCCGTTATCTTATCCATGAGGAAAGCATCTTTGATCTTTTGTACAACAACATCAAGTGGGGGAGTCTCATTATGTAGCCACACTTGGGCAAGTGCTCTCCTGGCTGCTAAGTTCACCTTGTGTAATAAATTTTGTTCCATCCTGGACCAGTCGTCTATAGATCTGGCCAGAAGGAACACATAGGGGTCTAGTTTAACCTCTTTATCAAAAATATCTTTCAAAAGCCCTGCCACTAGTTTCCAGAATTTTTGTGCCTCAGGATAATCCCACCACATATGTAGGTACATCCCTTGCTGACCACATCCTCTCCAACATAAATCTGTGGGCGATTTATGCATCTTATATAACTTCACCGGAGTGGTGTTTCACCTAAAGATGGTTTTATATGCTTGTTCCTGCATGGAGACACATATAGACAAAGTGGCCGCAGCCTCCCAAATCTCCTGCCAATCGATACCTTCCAGTTCCTCGCCTAAGACAGCTTCCCATTGAGATATATAAGTGAGCTCCCCCCATTCTTTCGTACTAGTGCTTAAGTGAGTATATAACATGGAGATAAGACTCCTAGGGATCCGTTCTTTAAGGCATATAGTTTCAAAGAAAGTAAGCGGCCTCAGGGCACTGATCTTAATCGACGGGGTTTGGGCAAAGTCCCGAATCTGGAGGTAGCGGAAAAAAATCGGCGGGGCGTAGTGTATCCCTGTTTTTCAGGTCCTCGAACGATATAAGGGAGCCACCTTCATACAAGTGTCAAAGACACTGTACCCCTGTACTTTCGATACCCCCAAACTCCTTAGCATCTAGTCCCGGGGTAAAAGCTGTATTTCTCAAAAAAGGAGCTAGGGGTGAAAGTCGGGGTGACAAACCGTACTTAGTCGAGGTAGCATCCCAAAGTCTCACATCAAAAATTGGGGCAAGTCGGGTCCCATGAGAGACGACTCTAAGTCTACCCACCGCCTTTCCTCCGGAGAGGAATGCCACAGAGCTACTTGTGATAGCTGAGCTGCCATAATAGTAAAAGTATAGATTCGGGAGGCCCAGGCCCCCCCTTGTCTTAGCCCTATAGAGAATGTTTCGGGAAACCCTCGGTCTCTTATTTTGCCAAATGAATTTTCCTATCGCCTGCTGGAGCACGCCTAGGTCAGACTTAGTCAATTTGACCGGGAGGGCTTGGAACAGGAACAGAATTCTGGGGAGCACGTTCATTTTCACCGAGTGGATTCTACCGATCCAAGAAATTGGTTTATCCAGCCATTTCTCCATATCGGTGATCAGGGTGCGAATCAAGGGTGTAAAATTTTGTGCATTTAGACGGCAGGATCCGCCGTCAACCTAACCCCTAAGTATTTGACCTGGTCCTTCGCTATACTAATCTGGTAAGTATCACCTATGGAGATTATGTCCGGTTCAGTCATGCAGAGAGGGAGTGCGCTTGATTTAGGCATGTTCACCTTGTAGCCGGCCAGCCCGCCGTAGGCATCAAGGACTCCCACCAGTGCCCCCATTGAGCTAATCGGATCCGTCAGGGTCAGCAAGATGTCGTCGGCAAAACCCGACACAACATACCGCTGGCCCCTAATCGAAATCCCATGAACATCCGGGTAATCCCACGCAGCAGTTCAGTACGGACACTGAACCTGACACAGTTAGTCCTGCACATGCAGGCTGTTTACTGGGTCCTTCAAAATGATGAGAGGCTGAACTTCATTTGGGACGAACCCACGACAAACGCAGGAAGGTGGCCAAAAAAGAAAAAGTGTTTAAAGTCCTGTAGAATCAGCTAAGGACAGGAAAAAAGACTGAGGTGTAAAGGGAGGAGGGACTCTCTATCGCCGTCAGTCTAATTAATTCCTGTCATGTGACTGCTAAGGGAGGAGCTACCCTTAAGTGATGCTGCCATGTGTGATGTATCACCAAATTAATATATATTACACAAGGTTCGTCTACATTAAAAGGTATTTATTTAGAAGGCAACAACACAATACTATAAATGTATCACATACACACAGGCCAGACCCACGGAGCAACAACCCTTTTTAATCGATCTATATAGTAATCCCCTTCCCCACACGTTTGATCTCACCCACGGTTAGGCCTTCACATCTAGTAATGGCTCACTGCTGCAAGTTCGACATCACATCCACCAAGGAAGAAAAGGAAGCAACAGAGTGTAACATGGTTCACCATGATAGCACATGGCGTCTACACATCTGCTCTGCAGGACAGCCAAGAAGGAACAGAGAGGAATGAGGATAGGGGGGAGTGGCTCTCTCTCTCCTGACTTGTAAAGGTATTGAATTACCGACTTACCATATCAAAGGGTAAAGCTTATCCCCCTGTAAGAAAGATCTACATGAACTTGATCACATGACCCCTGGTCACCATGTTAGTTTGATGACAGAATGTCACCACATTCCCTCACTTTTTCTTCTCTTATGTTGAGCACATTTAAAAATAATAATATATCCCTCTTATCTATCTAAACTATGAGATCTGAAGTAGGAAAGGGGAGCACAGGAATTAGTGTGAGTGAGATGAGTAAGGTAAAAGAAAACAGTCAAATATGGGTTGCATCACCCCACATTCCCCCACTTTTTCTTCATCTATGTTGCTCCGTTATCTAGTTATCCCTCTAGTACAAGAGAACCTAGTGGGAGCAAAAACCTGATATACAGGAGAAATTCAACCCACCGTCCCTCCGGAATAGTTCCCTCAGCGACATAAGTTCTCCTGTACTTTCCTATGGCTGTCAATTCACATTTTATACAAATTTGTCACAAAAAAAAAAAAAGA
This sequence comes from Pelobates fuscus, assembly GCF_036172605.1. Taxonomy (NCBI): domain Eukaryota; kingdom Metazoa; phylum Chordata; class Amphibia; order Anura; family Pelobatidae; genus Pelobates; species Pelobates fuscus. The sequence continues at coordinate 200,054,302 of NC_086317.1, read as the reverse complement.
AATTTAGGTGAATGTGTGTGTGTGTGTTAAATATGTATGCATGTGCAATGTAAACTTTTATTGAAGAATGTATGAGAGCGAGGTCAACAAAAACAAAACAAAAAAAAATTTCAAATATATCCCCATTTCAAGTTTCTTCCTCATCTATATCATTGCCACACAAAAGTATAGTGTAATTATGAGAATGAGTACTAGTGGCAGAGTTTGTAGAGTGTGTAAGACTGGATGTGATATTTGCAGAATTCCATATTCTTAATCCAGTTCCAACTCCTCCCAGAAGGGCTGCAAATATGTCCAGGTTTTTCCTGACTCCCTTCTTTGTCTAAACCACTGCCAATATCGCTGGGGGTTCCCCTTTAGCCTGCAGGCGAGGCATGGCAACGCTTGGCTCACGGCCCGCTGGCCAGAAGATGTTCCGAGACTCCAACGGACGCTGGGCCTACCTCAAGTAAGGGTCCGAAACTGGATCCTCGACGAAGCCACTGCCACCAGGAGAGACCCATTGGCTCCTGTTCGACTACCCGACACTGCGCCTGGCCGCTTAGAGCAACCGCAACGGAGAGGGGGCCCGGAAGGCCCAGAGGAGTAACTTGGTCGGAATCTGGTCGGAACATGGGGACTGGTGAGTGCTCACGGTGATTTGGGGGAGCGAGGGGTCCTGCCAGGATCGGGGATTGCTGAGGATTGTTAAGGGGATGGGGGACTCTTTGCTGGACACTTGGGGAGGGGGATGGGGACTGGGAGGCCAAACCCTGAGATTCAAAGCGTGGGCCTGTCATGAAGGGAAGGGTCAATGTAAAGAGCGACCTTATTAGCAGGCTGTACCCCACTGACTGTGCCGAAGCCAGCAGCTATAGTGTGTGGCTCCTATCCCAATAATAGGCCTTTTGGGTGGGGGGCCGCAGGGGGGTGGAAGGACGGACAATGTTATGTGAGACTAGGGTTTGAGGGCATGTAAGGCGCCTAGACCTCCCGGCACCAAATAGACAATCCCGGCAGCATGAACGTGAAGAGCTGACGGATGCCCTGACCACCTCTATTAAAGGATGGGCACCCCCTCACCTTCCTGGCTGCCCACGGTCATTCATCCACATAAGGACCCCTGCTTTTACCAAATGTTGTTGGGGTACGCTGAGAGGGACACAGGGTCTTGGGGGTTGGAGGGCGGAGGGAGCTAAGCCTACTAATGTTGTTGCTGATATTAATGTTTTTGTCATAACGTACAGAAAAGCCCAGTTGCCCACTTAAGTAGTCTTTGAATGTATATAGGACCTCCTGCCACACATAGACAGTTAGGGAGAGGTGGAGAAGCAGGGCATGGGATTGTAAAACCGTACTAGCCCCCGATCTCTTTGGGTAACCCCAGTTATCGCCCACGTGAGGATTCCGGACAGTGGCTGACCCAGACACCCCCCCAACCAACAACATGGAAGTGCATCTCACCCCCGACGGGTGACACAACGCTGAGGGAGACAGGAAATACTCAGAGGACGGACTGACAAGGTTAACTAAAGCATGTAATAGATACACCGACCGTCCCCCTCACCACTCCCGGACAGAGGGTAATCCCCGCCCAGCTAAACGTAGACCTGGTGGGCGGACTCGGCCCCCGGGCACTGTTAGTCTCTTATCCTCATCCGACGGAACCGACTATAAAACGCTCCATACGAACCACATGCCTCCCGTGTCACTCACGCTCCCTCGGCCAGGGGGGCTGGACACTGAACACTTACCCTTGGTATACGACACTAGTGTTAATTACACCCTGATAGACAGAGCTAAGAACCTCGTAGTTGGATACCTTAGTCCATAGACAGTTATTGTAATAACACCTAAGAGGTATCTACCGACACATACCATAAACGATAACTGAATACTGCACCAGAGCCTAAAGGGCTGAGTTCCCCATAGACGGGCACCCCCTAACACTGGTGGGTGCAAGTAGGACTCTACCTCCTCAGAGATCCCGCATGACACCGCCACCACAGGTGCCAAGTCACTGTGAACCTGCGTCGAGCAGCTCACACTCCTCCCCTCTCCCCCCCTCCTGGTCCTCCCATTCCCCCTCTCACCCCGAGAATCATGGGGACGGGGTTCGCCCCCGCTCCCCTCCATATCTGGTCGAGCAATACCCGGGGCTTAAACATCCCAGAAAGGAGGTCTCATCTCTTACGCTCCCTATGGGCGGAACGGGTGTCAGTGGCGTTCCTCCAAGAGACCCACTTTCGAGGCCCAGACGGACCAAGCTTGAAGGACGCGAGATACCCGGTTGGGTTCTTCGCGAACCATCAAACAGCCAAGAAGGCTGGGGTCGCGATCCTGTTCGCTAGTTCGATTCCGTTTGAATGCTCGGCAGTCAAAGCAGACGCAATGGGGCGATATTTATTCATAAAGGGCACGATTGCGGACAGCACCTACACCTTCGCTAGCATCTATGCACCCAACGCCCGACAATCTAGTTTCCTCCGCAAAACGATACGCAAACTTGAATTATTCAGGGAAGGTTTCCTTATTGTAGCAGGCGACCTGAATGCCGCCCTGGAGCCGAGAATAGACACCTCAAAGGGTACAAGTTCCCTCCCGTCTCGAGACCTCCACGCAATCCGAAAGACACTTCAGGACTCGGGACTTATGGACAGCTGGAGGGTCCTACATCCGGACGAGAAGGACTTCACCTACTACTCGACAGCACATAAGTCATATAGCAGGCTGGACTACATCTACGTTGCCAGAGAACTACTGCCTCTGCTGCTAACGGCTGAGATTCGACCCATGGGATGGTCGGACCACTCCCCAATAACAGCGACAATCAAATCCCCCCTATTCCGACCTAGGGAGCGCCAGTGGCGGTTGAACGAATCCATCCTCAATGATGACCTGGTTACAACCGAGCTACGTTCGACGTTGACAAAATTCTTCGAGGAGAATGAAACCCCGGAAATTCCAGCATTAACAATATGGGAAACCCATAAATGCGTAATCCGAGGTGAGCTGATCAAAATCTGTACACATAGACAGAAGCTACAGCGGCAACGAGTTGCGGACCTGACTTCGCGGATCGCGGCCCTGGAAACTACACATAAGAACACCCAATCAGAGGAGAACTACAAGGCACTACTAGATGCCTGAAGCGCACTGAGGGACATCCTACAACAGAAACTTCAATTTACGATCCGCAAATCGCAGCGCTTCTTCTATGAATACTCGAGTAAATGCGGTCGACTCTTGGCCCGGATGCTGCAAAAGCAATGTCGTAAGTGCCAAATTACGAAAATACAACACAGAACCCAAGGTGTAACTCAGCTCCCAGATAAGATCACAGAAGCATTCCATAGCTTCTATAGTGACCTGTATAATTTACCGCCTAAAGATGGGGAAAGGGACCACCACCGGCAGGATGAACGCATAAGTAGCTACCTGCAACGCCACATCACGGAAACCCTAAGCGAGGAGGTGGCGGACAGTCTGGAAGCGCCGATCACTCTCGAAGAACTACAGGCTGCATTGAAGGGCTCTAAACTGAATAAGGCTCCTGGCCCGGACGGTCTACCACTCCGCTACTTCAAAGAATTCGAGGAGGTGCTCTTGCCCAAACTTCTCATAGGCCTCAATTCCATACTGGACGGTAACACGCTACCCAGAGATGCCCTCACGGCAACAATTGCGGTAATCCACAAGGAGGGTAAGGACCCCACTAATTGCGCAAGCTACCGGCCAATCTCGCTCCTGAATGCGGATTTAAAACTCTTCACGAAAATCCTAGCGACTCGAATGAAAGGAGTGGTGCCTGTCTTAGTCCACCCGGACCAAGTGGGGTTCATCCCTGGAAGGGAGGCGAGAGATAATACCACACGGGCCCTAAATGTCATCCATGCGGCACGACGCTCCAGGCTGAAGGTCCTCCTCCTTTCCACCGACGCGGAGAAGGCCTTTGACCGGGTGGACTGGCGTTTCATGCTGGCAACTCTCCGAGCGATGGGCTTTGGCCCCCACCTCATAACGTGGATATCATCGCTTTATACGATACCCTCCGCTAGGATACGGGTTAATGGCGCTCTGTCTGAACCAGTACAAATCCACAATGGTACGAGAAAGGGGTGCCCACTGTCCCCCCTCCTGTTTGCCCTCTCCCTGGAGCCGTTCCTGGGGGCGGTCAGACGGGATGGGGGTATTAGGGGGTTTACCCTGGGTGGGCAGGAGCATAAGGTAGCCGCATACGCGGACGATATGTTATTCTTCGTCAGCGAACCCCTGGCCACCCTCCCGAATCTCCTGAGGGTCTTCGCTGAATACGGGCAGGTCTCTAATATGAAGCTGAACACAGATAAATCGGAGGCCCTGCCCGTTACGACTGGAGAGGGAATGACTACACATCTCAAGACTCAATATGCATTCAAGTGGTGCCCCGTTAAAATCAAGTATCTGGGGATCTGGCTGGCCACTGACCTGACTCGGATGTATGCCCACAACTTCGAACCCATGATCCACAGACTACGGTCGGACTTGGTGCACTGGTCGGGCCTGTGTATTTCCTGGTTTGGCCGGATGAACGCAATAAAAATGAACCTTCTACCGCGACTACTGTACCTGTTCCAGGCCATCCCCATAGGAATACCACAGATTTTTTTCTGATCAATGGACACAGCCATTACCAAGTTTGTGTGGCAATCAAAGACTCCCAGACTGAAAAGGCAACACCTCCGCCTGCCCAAGGCTCAAGGGGGAGTGGAGCTCCCCTCACTTTTCGACTACTACAGGGCAACCCACCTCCAACGCATAGTAGATTGGCATGTACCCAAATCCAATAAGCGATGGATACAAATGGAGAAGGCTCAGATGGCTGGAACGCTCCCGGCCGTGGTTTGGCTTGGGGACCCCTTAGCGAGTAAACACCTACGTGGTCACCCGCTCGTTGGGGCGACCCTACGAACCTGGTATCGCATCAGGATCACCCTCACGCTGACCACCACCCCGGGCCCACTGACGCCGATAACACATAACCCGGAACTAGCGGGAGGACTCTCACCACAGGACATCGCGACCTTCGGACTCTCGGAGTGGACGTACATGCGACAATGGTGCGAAGGGGAAGAGCTGAAACAACTGCTGGATTTGATGCCGGAACGTACCCCTACAGGCCTCGATAGGTTCAAGTACTTCCAAACTAAAACCTACTACCTAGCCCAACAGGGGAGGCGACTATTCCATAGACCCCTCACAGAATTTGAACAACTCTGCACGAAACGCACACATCTGTGTAGAGGAATCTCGAACCTCTATGCAATGCTTCTGTCGTCGCAACAGCCGCTACGCCTCAATCATATAACGCGCTGGGACAAGGGCTCGGGGGTGAAGCTGTCGGACCTTCAATGGACTAAAATCCACGTCTTAACACACCAGAGCTCCCTGTGCTCCAAACAGCAGGAGCTCAATTTTAAACTACTGACCAACTGGTACAGGACCCCAGCAAGGATTCACAGGATGATACCAACGGTCCCCGCGACCTGCTGGCGCTGCGGAGAAGAAGACGGCACGGACCTACACATCTGGTGGTCCTGTAGGCTCATAGTCCCGTACTGGCAACAAGTTCACCAGCGGATCACGAACATCATAGACCCGGATCTCCCGCTCCAACCGCTCCCGATGCTCCTACACCACACGTCGATATCCATATCGAAATACAAAAAATCGCTAACTAAACATCTGCTGAACGCTGCTAAATCTCTCATCCCTATGAAATGGAGGACAGCGATGGTACCTTCTCCACAGGAATGGATGGCCAAAGTGGAGGTGATCCGCGGGATGGAACAGCTGACGGCTTCACTGCACGGAATCACAGAACGTTATCTACAAACCTGGACACCCTGGTTAATGTACATATCTGGAAGGTAGCTGGGGTAAATGTTACCCTTTGGCTTACAGTGCAGATAGGTCGAGCGACAATAAGGGATATTAAGCTCCTTCGATTAGACTGGGAACCCTCGGTGCGCTCGGCTGGATGCCTGGGGAGACTTGGGGACGAGTCCTCGTCCGCCATCACCTCGGGTTGAGAACCCCCCCCCCCTCCCCTCCCAACCCCCCTTCCCCTACCTCACCTCTGGTACCTACACGTCTACACACGCCACGGTTAGCCAGAACCGCAATAGCCTACAACTATACACGTTGCTTAGCTCCTCACACTTCACGGCCCAAATTACACTCGACTAAGGCTGAGCCGCTAACTCGGACACATGGTAAGCATACACAGTTGGACGAGGGCGCACTGGCTGAAACGGAGAGGCATGCCGAGGTCTCGGACCCCGAGGTCCGCGGATACTCTGTAGACCGATACTTATGACTGCCCCACAAGGACTCCATGCGTCCGAGGCCTTGACAGTGACCCACCAGACGTATGACTACCCCCACAGAAACCAACACCAGACAACTACAGTCCCATGTGACGCTCTGGCCTAGACTCCCATACCCCTGGGAGCTTAGCCACCACTGCATAAGTAGAGGACAGAGTCGGAAGACAATGTAACAAGACCTGACTTGCCCATGACAACTACACCGGTAGTAGAAGCGGTATTCCTCAAACTCCTGAGTTATGGAACCAATTTATAATATATGTTTGTATTGTTGTATTTATACCTGTAATACCTACTGCTTGATACCGAATTTATGTTATTATCCTGTACATCATGACAACGGGTTACCTTTCCCACGCAAACACAAAATCTAAGCAGAGATTGCAGCCTTTAAACGTTAGTATAGGGGTAAAGGGCTCGTCTTAGCAAGTATCTCTGACAACGGGACAAGCTATAAAAAGATAACTGCACATGGTGGTCGGAGACAGGGATTTACAATGCCTAATTTGCGTATCAGCCCTTTCTCCGAGACAGAACAGGCACGGGAAGAGGACCCTGCAAGTTGAGATGTTAAGGGATAACTGTGAGACATGGTCAGGTGGGAAAACCCTACCTCAGTTAGTCAGGCCGAGCCGTAATAGGGAATGTCACATACGACTGCTGTTCAAGAGATTTTTATAAATAGACACGTACAGTGTGACACGATGCATATCGGAACTGCATATTTACCTGTTCAATGCTGACGAAGTTAATCCTGTATAATGTATAACGTGAATTAACATGTATACCCCTACCTTTATTCTGTACCCCTTGAAAATTCCTTAATAAAAGAAAGATGGACTATAAAAGAAAAACAAACATACATGTAGAAAGATACAAAAATTATGAGAGTTATTGATTGCTGGGACCCCCCAATTGATCAATCTTTTCCTCCTCGCTCATCTGTTCCCTCAGTGCTTTCACATCTGCCTCCAATCTTTCAGTCTGTCTCTTTAGGTCCCAGTAGTCTCTATTCCCTTCTTTATTCCTACAATTATCCCAGTCCCGTCTATTGGTCTGATGCTCATCCCATCTATGGTTCCTTCTCCAATTATTCTCCCAATAACTGTTCCTGTTGTTTCTCAGTTTTTCTCCCCAATTGTGATTTTCCCAGTTAAAGCGGCACTGTCATGCCGAACTTACCTTTTCTCAATCTCTTCCTCTTCTCCCCCTCTCTCAGGATCTGTTATTCTTTTCTTCCATTCTTCTTTAGTTTTCTTTAAAATCATAAGACAAAGTAGGGACTCTGTCTTATGGAGGATTCCTCCGCTTGACCAGCTCTGACCAGCGGAGGAGCAAAGTGTGCTTCATTTCCGCTGGTCAGAGCAATTTTCCCATGATCCCTAGCTTTCCTCCCAGTTCCCACAATGCTTCCTGTCAGTATTGCCGAAAGTCCTGTCACTTAGACAGAACGCCGGCAAAACTGCCGAATTGCATCCTAACAGAATGAGCACTGTTTCTCCATTGGTGTTAGGATGCAATTCGGTACTTTGTTCGGATCGGAATTTCATTCAAATGAATGAAACTCCGATCCTATTCATTGCTGTGGCTGCATCTTGCAGCCGCTTAGTAGATAACTCCCTAATTCCCACGGTATCAGGGAGCTATCTACTAAAAGGCTGAAAGACCTGAATTGGTCTTGAAGCCAAATGTACTAATACTAAGTAAAGATTACTTAGTATTAGTAAATAATATGCCCCTACTCGCTATACCGCGAGTAGGGGCATGTCTAGTAAGCAGTGAGCAGCCTGTGGCTGCTCACTGTAAAAAAAAAACAAAAAAACACCTAATAACCCCCCCCCCCCTGCGCGGGGGTTAAAGATGGGGGGGACCTACTGTCCTCCCCCCTGGCCCCCACCCCTGCGCGGTGGGTGGGGGCCCTAATAAAATAATAAGGGGGGGGACCTACTGTCCTCCCCCCCTGGCCCCCACCCCTGCGCTGTGGGTGGGGGCCCTAATAAAATAATAAGGGGGGGACCTACTGTCCTCCCCCCCTGGCCCCCACCCCTGCGCTGTGGGTGGGGGCCCTAATAAAATAATAAGGGGGGGGACCTACTGTCCTCCCCCCCTGGCCCCCACCCCTGCGCTGTGGGTGGGGGCCCTAATAAAATAATAAGGGGGGGGGACCTACTGTCCTCCCCCCCTGGCCCCCACCCCTGCGCTGTGGGTGGGGGCCCTAATAAAATAATAAGGGGGGGGGCCTACTGTCCTCCCCCCCTGGCCCCCACCCCTGCGCTGTGGGTGGGGGCCCTAATAAAATAATAAGGGGGGGGGACCTACTGTCCTCCCCCCCCTGGCCCCCACCCCTGAGCGGTGGGTGGGGGCCCTAAATGAACCCCCCCCCCCATCAAGGTGACTAGGGGTCCCAAGCCCCTAGTCACCCCCCCCCCCCCACCCAAAACATTCTATCCCCTACCTACCCCCCTCACCCTAAAAATAGTGAGGGGGGAATAAAATAACTAACCTGTAAAAAAAAAAAAAATTAAACTTACCATTTGACGTCTTCTTTTTTCTAAATTCTTCTTTCTTCAGCCCCAAAAAAAGCCAAATAAAAATCCATCATAACCGTCGCACTTTAAAAAAAAAAAAATTAAACTTACCATTTGACGTCTTCTTTTTTCTAAATTCTTCTTTCTTCAGCCCCCAAAAAAGCCAAATAAAAATCCATCATAACCGTCGCACTTTAAAAAAAAAAAAAAAAAAAAACGAGCGCAAAAAAAAAGTAATCCATGTTCACCCATGGAGGGCACGCCGCGTACTGAGCTCCGCAGGGCGGATCAAGGCTTATATAGCCTTGCCCCGCCCTGCAATTAGGCTTAGAAAACACTGATTGGTTGGTTTAAGCCAATCAGAGTGCTCTGTGTCATTTTACACAGCGTGGGAAAATTCAAAAGAACTTTCCCACGCTGTGTAAAATGACAGATCACTGTGATTGGATGGTTTTCAAGCCATCCAATCACAGTGCTCTGTGTCATTTTACAAGCGTGGGAAAATTCCAAAGAACTTTCCCACGCTTGTAAAATGACACAGAGCACTGTGATAGGATGGATTTCAAGCCATCCAATCACAGTGCTCTGTGTCATTTTACAAGCGTGGGAAAATTCCAAAGAACTTTCCCAAGCTTGTAAAATTACACAGAGCACTGTGATTGGATGGCTTGAAAACCATCCTATCACAGTGCTCTGTGTCATTTTACAAGCGTGGGAAAATTCCAAAGAACTTTCCCAAGCTTGTAAAATTACACAGAGCACTGTGATTGGATGGCTTGAAAACCATCCTATCACAGTGCTCTGTGTCATTTTACAAGCGTGGGAAAGTTCTTTGGAATTTTCCCACGCTTGTAAAATGACACAGAGCTCTCTGATTGGCTTAAACCAACCAATCAGTGTGTTCTAAGCCTAATTGCAGGGCGGGGCAAGGCTATATAAGCCTTGACCCGCCCTGCGGAGCTCAGTACGCGGCGTGCCCTCCATGGGTGAACATGGATGAATTTTTTTTTTGCGCTCGTTTTTTTTTTTTTTTTTTTTTTAAAGTGCGACGGGTATGATGGATTTTTATTTGGCCTTTTTGGGGGCTGAAGAAAGAAGAATTTAGAAAAAAGAAGACGTCAAATGGTAAGTTTAATTATTTTTTTTTTACAGGTTAGTTATTTTATTCCCCCCTCACAATTTTTAGGGTGAGGGGGGTAGGTAGGGGATAGAATGTTTTGGGTGGGGGGGGTGACTAGGGGCTTGGGACCCCTAGTCACCTTGATGGGGGGGGGTTCATTTAGGGCCCCCACCCACCGCTCAGGGGTGGGGGCCAGGGGGGGAGGACAGTAGGTCCCCCCCCTTATTATTTTATTAGGGCCCCCACCCACAGCGCAGGGGTGGGGGCCAGGGGGGGAGGACAGTAGGTCCCCCCCCCTTATTATTTTATTAGGGCCCCCACCCACCGCGCAGGGGTGGGGGCCAGGGGGGGAGGACAGTAGGTCCCCCCCCCTATTATTTTATTAGGGCCCCCACCCACCGCGCAGGGGTGGGGGCCAGGGGGGAGGACAGTAGGTCCCCCCCCTATCTTTATTTAGGGCCCCCACCCACCGCGCAGGGGTGGGGGCCAGGGGGGAGGACAGTAGGTCCCCCCCCTATCTTTATTTAGGGCCCCCACCCAGCGCTCAGGGGTGGGGGCCAGGGGGGAGGACAGTAGGTCCCCCCCCTTATTATTTTATTAGGGCCCCCACCCACCGCGCAGGGGTGGGGGCCAGGGGGGGAGGACAGTAGGTCCCCCCCCCTTATTATTTTATTAGGGCCCCCACCCACCGCGCAGGGGTGGGGGCCGGGGGGGAGGACAGTAGGTCCCCCCCCTTATTATTTTATTAGGGCCCCCACCCACCGCGCAGGGGTGGGGGCCGGGGGGAGGACAGTAGGTCCCCCCCCTTATTGTTTTATTAGGGCCCCCACCCACCGCGCAGGGGTGGGGGCCGGGGGGGGGAGGACAGTAGGTCCCCCCCCTTATTGTTTTATTAGGGCCCCCACCCACCACGCAGGAGTGGGGGCCGGGGGGAGGACAGTAGGCCCCCCCCCCTTATTGTTTTATTAGGGCCCCCACCCACCGCGCAGGGGTGGGGGCCGGGGGGAGGACAGTAGGTCCCCCCCTTATTATTTTATTAGTGCCCCCACCCACCGCGCAGGGGTGGGGGCCAGGGGGGAGGACAGTAGCCCCCCCCCCCCTTATTACCATTTATGTTTTTACAGTGAGCAGCCACAGGCTGCTCACTGTTTAGTGGACATGCCCCTACTCGCGGTATAGCGAGTAGGGGCATTGGGGAGATTTTAATCTCCCTTGTGCTATTATGGGGGTCATATTGACCCCCATAGAGTGAGGGGGGGACCTGGGGGGCTTATGAAGTGGTGGGGAGCACAGCTCCCCACCGCTTCTGTTTTTACATATTACAAGGAGGGAGCTGCACGTCGGTAGCTCCCTCCTTGTAATAAACTGATCGAACAAACGAACACTGATACTCAGTGTTAGTTTGTTTGTCTGATTTTTTCTATTCATTCATTCGTCTGTCTGATGAATGAATGAATAGGTGAAATTCCCGTTCGCATGTCCAGGTGTTTCACTGGGCATGTGCGGGAATCTCACAGTCTGTCTAGTGTGGGTAGATGACGTGTCCCATAGGGACTTCACCTACCCACACAAAGATGGCGGCGCCCTGAATAAAGATCGGGGCAGAAGATACAGATTTAAAAATAGGTAATCTGGGGGGCTTAGGGGCATTTGGGGGTGACTAGGGGGTCAATTGGATGTAGTGGAGGCGGGAGGGGGGTAAAAAAAAAAACGGGATTCGGCATGACAGTGCCGCTTTAATATCTGTCCTTTTTAGCCTCTCCCAGGTATTTTTATTATTCCAATTATTATTGATTACCTTAGGCCCCTCCCATCTATTTCTCCAATTCTCTCCCATTACATTACTTCCTTTAGCACTGTCCCTATTCCTATGGTCCCTCTGTGGATCTCTCCATCTTTTGTCAAAGTCCTGTTTTGGTCTCCAGTTCTCATTATCCCTCTTGTTCTGGGGTACATCCCACCTCTGGCTTCTCCATTTACCATCTATATCTCTACCAGAGTCAACCTTGAATGTTCTTATGGCTGAAACAGAGAAAGCCTGTTCTGAGGAAGGATGCTTGATCCACCAATTGTCAGCTCTAGTTAGTACCATTTCTAAGTCTGCTGGTGTTGGAACAAAAAGCTTCACAAATTCTTGACACTCCCAGGGAAGGGCTTCCATTACTTTAGCAATGTGTTCTGGTGAACCCAAGACCAGAGGCTGTTGAGGCTGGCGTAGCGTATACCAGAACAATATCCTTTGAGCTACCTCTCTAGGACCATCTGCTGGCCTCATCATAATATTAGCTATTTCTTTCTCAATGCTGAGTAGATAGAAATTAGTTGCAGCAATTCTTCCTGCCTGATCAGACACACTGTTATTAAATCCAAATAGTCTGCTAGCCAAAGGACCCATAACATATTCTAACAGTTCTGTCCATTCTTCTAAGTTAAGACCTCCTTTTTTCGCTCTATTTGCTCCCCTCATAAACCAATGTGTAAAGGTGTTAAAGTCATCAGTTGGCATACTTCCCCACCATTTCTGGAAATTATCTTTGTCTGTGATTGACATAGTCCTTGTCTGTCTAGAGAAGCTAGTAGGCATTTCTCTTACATTAAAATGTTCAGTTATTATTATAGGGGCTTGTGGGACACAATTCACAATTGGCACATTTCCATTGTGTTTTGTTCCCACTACTGGTTCTTTACTTTCAGATATAAAATAAGACTGGCCTGGGTATACTCTAGGAATCTCCTTATCCCATTTATTTGTGTTTTCTTTAATATTCATTTTATATTCCATGACTAGGTCTTGGAGTTCAGTGATCTTAGCACTATATGCATCTCTCTGTTGTTCTATTTCTCTTAACTCCTTTTCGAGTTCCCCAACAATTGTAGTTGTTCTCAAAGCTGCAATTTTTAAACAATCACTTTTGTCCATTGCTTCCTCCATTTTATTTGTTGTTTCCAAATTATGCTGCCGTAATTCTTCAACTGTGTCTATTAGGCCTCCTATTGTGGCTACAACAGCTTGTGTGACCAAACTTTTTCTTTTCTTTGTTCTATACTTTTTGTTATTTACAATTTGTGTTAGTACATCCATTAATCTCTCCTCGTTTTCACTGTCTGGGTTTGCTGGCTCTGGAAGCTCATATGGACCATCATGTTTTTGAATATGTTTCTTAAAGTACTCACGTACTTCTGTGGAAAAGTATTTGGCCCCTTGAAAAGACATTCCTACTCTTTTACTCACCCAAGTAAGAACCCAATTTAAATCAATTTGCAACTAAAGTAGCAAGCTTCTGAATAGCCAACAATAGTTGATGAATATTCAGTAGGCCAGGTGTAAATAAAAATAAAAAAAAAACTCAATTACCTTCGTATGCTAAACACAATGGGTGGGGAACACAATAACCACAACTCTACTGTGAAGCTTGACTTAGGATATGCCCTAAACACACGGCCAGTTTTGTTATATGTAGCAATATAGACTAGTACCCACAATGCAAATTATATTTACCTTAGTATGGTGAAGGTAATACTTGCTAATTAACTTCAAAACCAGTAGTGCCTAAATTAGCATATTAAAATATAATAGCAAGGCCTGGAGGGTAGGAGTTATACCTGAACTAGGATATGCAAGACACCCAAAAAGTATAAGGTATGGAATCCTATAGTTTATTAAAATGTAAGCCTGAAATATATAAGAAAAATTTAATTTTTTTTTTCTAGGCCTATAATAAACGATTAGAGAAAAAATACAAATAAAAAAAATGATAGTATTAACCCCTTAAGTCCGGAGGGCGTACTATTACGTCCTTTTAAAAGCGGCTCTAAACGCCGCAGGGCGTAATAGTACGCCCTCCGGTTTTTAGTAACTTACCCGGTCGCTGGCGGTCCCACGCCGGCGATCGCGGTTCGGGGGACACCCAGGGAGCCCCCCGCGGCACGTCCGCCCTCCAGGAGCCCTCCCGGCCATGTGAGAGTGAGGTCCTTGCGAGGACCTCACAATCACATGGCCGGTATAGCTGCCTGCTGCATTGCCAGCAGGGGGACCAACTGTAATGACAGTTGGTCCCCCTGCTGGCTGAAAATCAAATAAAAATGTTTTAAAACAGTGTAAAAATAAATAAATTATATACTTAGATCATATATATATATATTATATATATATGATCTAAGTATATATATACACATATACACACATACACATACACCGTCTAGGTGTATTTTAATATTAATATATATATAATTATATATATATATTAATATCAAATTACACGTAGACTGATACTGATTAAATATATATATAATTATTGTTATAAATAATATAAAAAAAATTAATATGTAAATACGTAAAAAAAATAATTAAAAATAAAATATTAAAAAATATATAGATGTGTTTTATTTCGTTCTAACTGTATTCTGATATTAATATATATATATTTATATCAAAATACACTTATAACGAAATAATATATATATCTATATACATAAATATATACGTATATATCACTATATATATACCTATATATAAATAAAAATATTAAAAAAAAAATATATATATATACGTATATATACACATATGTATATATATACATATATTAATTCTACACATATATTTATGTAATAATTTTACATAATTAGGTATCCTAATTAATTACAATTAGCGGGACCTGCCTGACCACCCATGCCGAAAGTATAGGGAATTTAATTTGCTAGCACTATATTTAACCCTATAACTTTCCAAGACACCATAAAACCTGTACATGGGGGGTACTGTTTTACTCGTAAGACTTCGCTGAACACAAATATTAGTGTTTCAAAACAGTAAAATGTATTACAACCATGATATCGCCAGTAAAAGTGAAGTTTTTTGCATTTTTCACGCACAAACAGCACTTACAGGGACGATATTATTGCTGCAATACTTTTTACTGTTTTGAAACACAAATATTTGTGTTCAGCGAAGTCTCCTGAGTACAACAGTACCCCTCATGTACAGGTTTTATGGTATTTTCAAAAATTACAGCGTCAAATATAAGGCTTGTGTTTAATTTTTTTCACATTAAAATTCGCCAGATTGCTTACGTTGCCTTTATGACCCTATGGTAGCCCAAGAATGAAAATTACCCCTATGATGGCATACCATTTGCAATAGTAGACAACCAAAGGTATTGCAAATGGGGTATGTCCAGTCTTTTTTAGTAGCCACTTAGTCACAAACACTGGCCAAAATTGGCGTTTTTTGCATTTTTCACACACAAACAAATACAAACGCTAACTTTGGCCAGTGTTTGTGACCAAATGGCTACTAAAAAAGACTGGACATCGCTTATTTGCAATACCTTGGGTCGTCTACTATTGCAAATGGTATGCCATTATGGGTGTAAATTTATTTCCTGGGCTACTACACAGTCTCAAAGGCAACGTAACCAATCTGGCGAATTTCAATTTCAAATGTAACACGCTATATTTGACCCTGTAACTTCCCAAAACACCATAAAACCTGTACATAGGGGGTACTGTTTTACACGTGAGACTTTGCTGAATACAAATATGTGTATTTTATTGCAGTAAAAGCAAACAGTATTATGACATTGACAGTTAAAATGTCATGAAGAACGAAAAAAATCAAAAAAAATCTTATTTTCTCCCATTTTTTTCATATTAAATTATGTTTCATAGCTAAATATTTGATATTAAATGAAAGCCCTGTTTCCCCTGAATAAAATGATATATAATAAGGGGGGGTGCATTTAATATGAAAGAGGTGAATTACGGTTGGACAGACATATAGCGCAAATGCCAGGTTTTGTTTACGTTTTGTTTCGTTCACAACTTGTACATTTGGCTGCGGTGTTAAGGGGTTAAAATGGAGGTCTGCACTGGGATACAAAAGAATCAAATCAGCATTCAAATACAAAAAGAAGCCGCATGGAAGCCTATTATAATGCAGGGCTAGGCCTGTACTCTGATAGCCAAAAACCCAATTAAACTCAACTCAGATATTTGAAACACACAAAAACTGTAATAATATATTCAAAATTGAGGCCTGATGCCTAATCTGGTACATTAAAATGGAGGCCTGAACTAGACTCCAAACACAATCAGCCCTTGATTTCCCATGCAGAGGATAATTAAACAAACTTGTTTTTTTCTCCCTCTCCACAAAATAAATCTGACTATTAATGTGTTATTACCTCATAAATATCCTTTGTAGAAGTCTAAAATTCGTGGTTGCCAAAAAGCGATGCATCACCAAATTAATATATATATTACACAAGGTTCGTCTACATTAAAAGGTATTTATTTAGAAGGCAACAACACAATACTATAAATGTATCACATACACACAGGCCAGACCCACGGAGCAACAACCCTTTTTAATCTATCTATATAGTAATCCCCTTCCCCACACGTTTGATCTCACCCACGGTTAGGCCTTCACATCTAGTAATGGCTCACTGCTGCAAGTTTGACATCACATCCACCAAGGAAGAAAAGGAAGCAACAGTGTGTAACATGGTTCACCATGATAGCACATGGCGTCTACACATCTGCTCTGCAGGACAGCCAAGAAGGAACAGAGAGGAATGAGGATAGGGGGGAGTGGCTCTCTCCTGACTTGTAAAGGTATTGAATTACCTACGTACCATATCAAAGGGTAAAGCTTATCCCCCTGTAAGAAAGATCTACATGAACTTGATCACATGACCCCTGGTCACCATGTTAGTTTGATGACAGAATGTCACCACAACATGATTAGCCAGGAAACTATGCTTTAACAGACAGTCAAATTCTAGGTTTCTTTTTCATCAGAACGTGTACAATTGCCTCTGTCCTGAAGGGGTTAAGGGGGAGACTAGATAAAGTTAGACATTCATAAAAATAAAATCCCAATCCTTTAACTTGCCAACATAGATTGCAACTTTTTTTTTTTTTTAATTCTTTATTTTTCAAGATGCTTTTTTTAATACAAGGTTGGACACACAAAAAAATGGAAAAACCCGTAGTTTCAGTTACATGTATAACATGTATAGCATTCATTTTTTTTTGTGGTACACGCTTAAACTTTGTTTGGGGACTGCTAGAGAGAGGTCGCTCCATAATGAGCTTCTGCTTATGTTTTGCTCTGATTGCGGTCCCTGTGTGCGTTGTTTACGACCTATGTCCTGAGTTGGTACATGTTTATGTTTGGGGATGCGGGTTGCAGGCACTTGTCATGTGTAAAATATGTAATGTCATGCTGGTTGCAGGTTGAAGAGGTGGTTGCTTATCGTGAGTAACGTGAGCATGTGCGCTCTTGATAATGTGGTGTTGAAGTAAAGGGATATGGCCCCTGACTCAGGGGGCAGTAGGGGAGGGAGGAGGGGGGGGGGGGGAAGATACGCCATTTGGTGTTAGTGGATATGCTTGTCAGCCTAATCTGCCCTTGCTTGTGCTGGGCTCGGGCCCGTGAGGGCACTGTGTAGTGTTGCCATATTTGAGCGATAGGGTAAAATACCCTCTATACAGTTAAATCTACTATGAACACAAACTGAAATAAAACAAAATTATATAAAATTGGGTTGCAAAGGTAGTCCTCGGGAGTTAGCACCCTGCAGTCACGGTGTTTCCGGCCGCGGGTTCCTCTCTCTCGGGGTGAATGGTGTGATGGATGCTGGATCCCATGAGGTCGCCTGGTGTTCGGAGGTTGAAGGTGCGGTCGGGTGCAGCAGACCCAGTGTACTCAGAAAAGTCTGTGCAGCTCCCAAATTCGGTAGCATATGTGTAGTCCCGTTTTGAGTCACTGTTAAGGAGGCGCTCCCCAGCGGTAAGCCAGACCTGCGTTTCTAAGCTGGGATGTGACAGGCCCATATCTTTTACGGATCTGGAGGGTGGCCCTTGTAAGGTCCTGGTAGAATGTGAGGCTTGAGTTCTCGAATGTGAGCGGTGCCTTATCTTTGATTGCCGCCCTAATTTGGAGCTTATCAGGTAGCGTGACGCATCTGAGAATGACGTCTCGTGCCAAAGTCGTTGTGCGGTGAGTAGGGCTTGGAAGACGGTATACACTGTCTATGTTTCTTCGTTTGGCCACAGTGTGAGACATGACTGTTGTCACCAGTCTTCTAACGTAGTGTGGAAGTTCTGCCGCCGTAACCGCTGAGGGGATGCCCCTGATCTTGATATGTGTACGCCTCTGGCGGTCTTCAAGGGTTGCAAGCCTGAGTGACAGGGTCTGGTTTTTGGCTTGAAGCTCTTGTATGGAGGTATCCACGGTGGTGAAGTGGGTTTGTATTGTTAATATTTCCTCCTCTGAGGTTCGCACTCTCAGTGACTGCCTGCATCTCCTTTTTAAGTAGTGCCGAGTCCGCCGCCAGTAACTTGTGGATTTCTGCCAGAAGAAGTTTTAAATCCCTCTTTGTGGTGGGTGCTGAGTCATCTGGCTGCTCATGCTGCTCAGCTTGAGAGGTTTGTGGGGATTGTGAGCATCCAGGTCTGACCTGGCCTGCTGCTGTGCCCATGTCCCTAACTTGCGTGTCTTCCGCGGGAGTGGGTCTGAGTTGGGCGGGCCTCTGCAACATGGCCCCTATATCCTGACCTTCCGTCTGATTTTGGGGCTTTTGAGAGCGCCTACCTTTGCCTGGCATTGGTGCTGGTGAGGCTGGCGGTGTCTGGGATTGCGGGCTGTCTGCTCCGCTCGCGGTAAAGCTTCCCAGTATTCCTTCCAGGCTGTGCAGTGCTCGGTAGGCCTCAGACCTGTGCTTCCTCCTCGTTGTTTTTGGTGCTTGGAAAAAAGGCATCAGTCGGTTCCTCTCGCCCTGCTGGATCCGGTTCGGTGAGTGCTGTGACTGGATTGTGTTTAGTTTTGCCAATATCGGCAGGATTAGGTTTGCAAGCAGAGGAGCTTCTACAAATGGCGTCTGATCGGGTCCGTGGTTAAGCTCCGCCCCACAGATTGCAACTTTTAGTCTGCACACACATTCTAACTCTAAATATTAAACCGCAGAGAGTTAACTAGAGGTTTTCTAAACACCTTTCAAATGTCTTGCAGCAACTATGGAGCTGTAGCAGAATTGATAAGAAGCCCATTAAAATCTACTATAGATGCAATACTTTACTCCACACAGGACAAGTTTGTTGATCTGTACTCATAGGTAATTCCCAGAAATACATTAGACGAGATACTCCCGCAAAACCTACAGATATAGGTGGGTTAACCGAGATGGATAAACGGGCCCCAAGAAAGCAGCCCAAAAAGTCTTCAGAGCCGGGTGCTACGGTGACGGAACTGTTCGCGACCTCACGCGCCATGTGCCTAACTTCTCAAGATGGCAGACGGGACGGCCTGGGGACGCCTCACTCACCCTCCAGCCCTGGGAGCGGTGTCTCCTCCATAGGCGTGCGCACGGGGTGTGCCGGGTGTGCCTGGGCACACCCTAATCCCCGTGGCACGCCTATGGATTGAGTCCTGCAGGAACGGAGTTCCTGCACTTTTTTTGTGCAGGAACACCGTTCCTGCAGGCACTCAGCGCCCCCCTTCCTCCCCCCATGTCCCCCCTGTCATGGATGGGAGGGGGGGGGGCAAGGGGTTATGGACCCCCCCCCCCCGGCTCTATCAATATCAGCCGCGGCGAGGGAGCTGTGAGCTTTCTGCTCCCTCTCGCCGCGCGCTGCTTGCTGATGCTGGGAGCCGGAATATGACGTCATATTCCGGCTCCCAGCTACAGCAGACAGCCCACGCGGCGAGAGGAAGCAGAGAGCACACAGCTCCCTCGCCGCGGCTGAGATGGAGAGAGCCGCCCGACCCACTGGACCCCAGGGACAAGTCCACGCCAGCACTCCAGGTAGGGAGGCTGGGTGGACATTTTTTTAATTAAAAAAATAATAATTTGTGTGTGTGTGAATGTGTGTCTTTGACTGTGTGTGTGTGTGTCTGTGAATGTGTGTGTGTGTATGTGTATCTGTGAATGTGTGTCTGTGAATGTGTATGTGTGTCAGTGTATGTGAATATGTGTGTCTATGAATGTATGAGTGTGTGTTTGAGTATGCGTGTCAGTGTGTGTATATATATATATATATATACATACACACACACACACACACATATACATACACACACTGGAGTGTATATTATTTTTTTTGGGGGGTGGGAATCTTGGTTCCCACACTTTATTCCCCAGGACTTTATTCTCCCCTGTCGGCTCACGCAGAACCGGCGCTGAGTGTCGGCTCTGCTCTAAGCCTCCATGGGCCGGCGGGGAGATCAAAGATCTACCTCAGCGGCCCACAGCAGCATGAAGGGAGGCAGGAGAGGACCCGGGGAGCTCTAGACAGCAGCTCCGCCAGGTTCCTCTGGTGAGATCTGAGCGTTGCAACGCTCAGATCTCACGAGAGTTAACTCTAGCCCCGCAGGCTAGAGTTCACTCTCCACTGGACCACCAGGGATGGCACATGGCAGCAAGGATCCCCCTCCCTACATAAAGTAAGAAGGGAGGGGGGATATTTACTAATCTGCCCCCACCTCAACAATCTGTCCAAACATACAGCACGCACACACAGCACCCACACACAAAAAGCACCTACAGACATACAGCACTCTCACACAAACAGCACACACACAGCACCCTCACACACACAGCACCCAAACACATACAGTACACACACAGCACCTTACAAACACAGAACACCCTCACACACAACACACTAACAACACCCTCGCAAACACACACACACAAACAGCACCCTCAGAAATACACGACACCCACACACATCACACAAACAGCACCCTCACACACACAGCACCATCACACACACATCACACAAACAGCACCCTCACACAGCACACTAACAGGACCCTAACACACACACACACAAACAGCACCCTCACACACACACACACACAAACACCCTCACCCACATAGCACACTACCAGCACCCTCACACATACACACACACAGCAGCACCCTTACACACACCACCCTCACACAGCACACTAACAGCACACACACACACACACACACACACACAGCAGTGTATGTATATATGTGTGTGTGTATATATATATATATATATATATATATATATATATATATATATATATATATATACATACACATATACATATACATGCGGCGTGTGTTTGTGCTTTAGGGTGCACACCCTAATGCAATAGGCTGCGCACGCCTATGGTCTCCTCGGTGGCCCCGGAGACCGATACAGGCCAAATACTTGCGAAGTTGGCGGAAGTTCAGACCTACCTGGCCACGGAGATCGTTAGAAATACAGCCAAGGTCAAAACGGAAATACAGGCCTTTGGCGTCAGGACGGCTGCCCTGGAACAGCGGGTGGAGTCTACTGTGGTGGCCCACAATGAAGCTGCAGCGCAAATCAACCTCCTGACGTCCCGACTGTCTCAAGCCGAATTCGCTATCGATGACCTCGGCAATAGATCACGGAGAAACAACATCCGACTCCGTGGCCTACCGGAGCAGGAGGAGGAAGGATCCCTTATTGAAGTGGTGGTGAGCATCTTTAGGCCGCTTCTCCCCGATATACCGGAACATCTTTGGCACATTGAGCGGGCCCATAGGGCGCTAGGAGCCCGGCAAGTGGATGACAGGCGGCCGAGAGATGTGATCATTCGGTTCCTGTCATTCCAAACTAAAGAGGTTATCATGAAGCATGGTAGGAACAACAAAATTGTCTATAAGGGGACTGAATTGGACGTTTATCAGGACTTAACGCCAGCCACGCTGCAGAAGCAGCGCGAGTGGCGCCCTGTCACAGAACTTCTTCAGCAACACAACATTAAATATGCTTGGGGTCACCCTTTCCGATTGTTGGCGTTTAAGGATGGTCGCACCAAGATTTTGCTTGCTGATGGCGACCTGGTGCCTTTCTTGCAGTAGCTGGGCAGGCATACCGGTTCAGGAGGATCTGGCGGTACAGGCTGCGCCGGCAGGAACCTTGAATCCTCTACCTCGCGACTGGTTCACGGCGGGAGAGTGATGGCGTCGGCTCGTCTAGCGATCTGCTGATTCGGATGTCCGTGGCTCTGGGCTCAGGTTTTCAGGAGGGGGCTCTTGTTGTTTGGGAACCCGGGGGGTTCCCCTAATTTTTTCTCCATTCCCCTCCCCCTTCCCGCATAGCCCTGGGTCGGCCCGTTACTACTTGATTGGCATTCTTCCCTTTTGGTTGGGGAAGGGATATTCTAAATTTGGGGTTCGGCTAGGGCTTTCATCCACTATGGCCTGTCGTTTTCGGCCCAATGAGCTTATATGTGAGAGCGTACTGGTTGGGGGGCAGAGGAGGCCGTCCACCCCTGGGAAACCGATTCTCTTCTACCCCGGCTCTCCCACCGTCATACACGATCTCGATACGAAGGGACATCGGCAAGATTTTTGTGGTGCTGGATTTATTCTGTGTGGCAGGTTGCGGGCGGGGTTATAACACTGGATACGGCGGGTGGCATGATATCCATGCGTGGCAGACTCCGCTTGTTGGTTATGGTTATGTCATGCGAGCTGGTTATGTTGGGTTGACCTAGGCAGTGGCGGTGGGGGTCTACCGATATGGCGGATAGGGGTCATATGTTTATGTTCTACTATGTTGGGCGGCCATTGTCCCCCCCGTCCCTCCCTTTGCTCATTGACGGGGCGGTTGGGTTGTCACGGGTGGCGGGAGGCGGGTTCAGGCTTCAGGATTTATGTATGTGCTACAGTTTTTATTTGCTGTTGGGGCCCCTAGCTAATTCTGGCTGGCTCTGCTCCGGGAGGTAGAAAGGCTCCCAGGCTGCTCAACCTCATTTTATAAGTGGGGCTGTTCCTGATCGGGCGGGAGATTTGTTTGGGACATTGTGTACTGTGTGATAACTGTTATATGCTATGAGATTAGACTATTAGGGCTGTAGCAGGGGGTTGGTGTCCCAGGAGGGGGTTGGGGCGCCCCGAGTGTTATTCCCCCTGTAGTGACATGCCCCTCCCCCCCGGGTAGTTCAGCTTTACTGGGGGTCATTCATTTTCTCTCTCTCTCTCTTTTCCCCCTTGCTTCCCCTTCCATATCCCTTCACTCGTGCTCTTCCCTCAGGGAGGGGGAACAGGTGAATCCAATTGTGTCACGGACAGTTCGGTCCGGGCCATCCATCATTCATGAGAAGCGCTATGACAGACCGTGCCTCTTGGCCCCAGGATTAGCTGGGTAACATATAGAATCCAATGCCTCTAAAGTTACTATCCTTGAACGTGAAAGGCCTTAACGCACCGAAGAAATGCTGCCTTATGTTTCGGGAACTTAAGCCTCTTAATCCTGACATAGCGTTCCTGCAGGAGCCTCATATTCCGGCTGCAGCCAAGTTAGCTTTGAAGGACCATACCTTTCGGACAGTTTAGAAGTCCAGGGCCTTAAACAAAAGGAATGGGGTTGCGGTGCTTATTCATCATAGATGCCCGATCAGAGTGGGAACAGTACAGGCGGATCCGGGGGGGCGTTTTATTTTGGTGACGGGGAGTGTTCATTCGCACCCGATACACCTGCTCAACATTTATGCACCGAATATCCCCTCTACCGATTTTTGGTATGATATGGCTCAGATGGTGAATTCTCTACCGCACGGCATGGTGATCGTTGGAGGTGATTTCAACATTGGTTCATAATAAGGTTTGCACTGTTCTAAGTATTACATAGTTAACTTACACTGTCTAAAGATACTTTAGCACTACATTTGGGACCATTCAGTCCTCTATTCCATTCCAGACAAAAATTATGCTACAGAAGCCATGTGAGTGCTCAACGCAAAATGGCACAGAATAAAAATCCTGCACAACATGCAATTTTCTAAATGCCATCAGTTTAAAAAGGACACTTCTTAAAAAGGATTACTCTAAGCACAATGACCTCTTTAGGGATTTGAAGTGGACATGGTACAGAGTTTATGTGCATTGCAATTGCTACATTTTAATATGAAAAAGCTGCACATGAGACCTAATGAAGCAGAACATTTAAATATATTAAAATAAAGGATTATTTGTACTGACAAATGGTTATTAATATAGGTAATGGATTCACCATAGAATTACATGTTGTGGACTTTTAAATTCCTCTGTTTGGGCATACCATGGATTGACTTTGCCAACTAAGACTGTCACCTGGATAGTGGATGATTCATTACAACTTACTTGGCTGCTAGAATGAAAACCATTTGTGAATAAGCATCTAGTTATGTGTAACCAACTGCTGCTGGCCAGTGCATTTTCGGTAGGCATCCAGTTAAAAGGAATCCCTAATCCCCAAAATACTGTATTTAATCAAATCTAATGTGCACCTTTATTGACAAAAAAAACTCCGATATTTGAATGAGCATTAGATTTGTGTACGAATGGGGATATTCCAAATTCGCATTCCCTGTTCGTACTCTCAAATGCAGTGGATTTTTGTGCATTAGATTATTTCTTTCAATTCCAAAACCCATGCCAACAGAGGGAGGATAAACTTTACTTACTCTACATTAAGAAAACCGCAAGACAGAACGGAAGCTGTCACAGCAAACCAAAATGAGAAGCTGAATATTGCACACTTGGAAGTATATTTACTGAGGGTACCCATAAATCTCCAGTAAATATTCACTAAGATAAGCCAAAGTCTGAAAACATTGCTAGCTGATCTTTGCAGGGTTTCTTCTAATCATTTGTGGTAATCTCTGTAGTGGCCACACTTTAATTTATTACTGGACATCTGTACACAACCCTTTTTCCTCTAAAATACATCTATGCGACTGCCGACTGGGATGCAACACATTGTTTCTGTATACAATATTTTCTTGTACAAACGCGCATTACATTCGCCAGCAAAAAAAAAAGTACGCATTAGATTTAAATATGAAAAAAAAAATTCTGGGTTATAGGCTCCCTTCTGTACTCCATTTAAATATATATTAAATGAAAATTTAATTATTCATTATTTCTTCCTAGCCCTGGGGGACTTCTCTGCTGCAGCCTCCAGTGAGGTCAGCACCCACAATCTCCAATTCGTGACTTCTCATAGAGATGCAAAGGATTGGTGGTATGCATACACACATCCAAATGCCGCTGTTAGAAACACTTTGATTCCCAGACCAAGTTTCAGGAAGGCAGCCACCCAATGTAAGCATTGTAGTTTCCACAATACTGAAATGTTTTACATTACAGGCTTAAAATGACAACTTTGAGATGAATTGGTCTTGGGTACTATAATGTTCCTTTAAGAAATATATGGTCACTAATGATCCCTTGCTGCAGAATATGAACTGGCATTAGCTCTGGCACACATACCAGTTGCATCTAATCCTTTAACTTTTTCTATTTTTATGTGACAGCTTTTTTTTTTATATGAAATAGATGGATCAATGGCTTACACGTGTCTGCATAACAATAAAATAGAACAATAGAAACAATACAGAGTTTTGTGTAACTAGTAGATACGTAGGGAGGATTAGCCAGGTATCAGGTAATAAGTAGTTAAGCATTTATCTACTTGCTGCATTTTTTAAGTTGCTGCATTTTTTCTAATTAAATAGAAATATTTCAGGGTCTTAGTCCTATGTGTAGGGTGACAGAAAATTACATGTTTAAGGTTAGAACTATAGATAAACTGCAAAACATTTAGACCACTGGGCCCAAGGACACAACAATAGATCGAACAAGCTGGCACCGCCATAGCCGCTGGGGCAGGCAGACACATTAACAGATTTTAACAGTTGTGGGGGGGGGAGTATCGTGTCTCCCGGGCCGCCAGCGAGACGACGGGGAAAGCGGCCGTCTCTCCCCAGGTCCAGTGCCCGCAGGCCGCGGTTAAACATCTCGGGTTGCTGTGCGCCGATTTTCAGACAAGTGGTATCGAGAGGTTCAGTGAGGCTTACTGATCCCAGGTATGGCAAGCTCATGTAGGTGTGAGCCTTTAATATCAAGTTTTGGGCGATTTATCAGTTTTGGCTGCAGGAGCTCAGCAATCGTGCGTCCACTCAGGAAGCCAGTCAGGCTCCGCCCCCCCATGTGACAGCTTTTAAAACATTTTTTAAAAGAGTCTGGCCTTTACTAGACAGTGGGATTATACAACCCACCACGCACACTTTTAGAACTTTGACACTGTATCCAAATGTTTGTCTGAAAATGCCATGCATAGCCTACAAAATTATGGAACATTAAAACACACACACGTGTGTATATATATATATATATATATATATAAAAACGAGGGGCTGGCTGCACTCACCTAAACATGCTTAAATAGGGTGCTGCTGGGGGCCAATACATACAGTAAAAATAGAAATCCAGCACACTCATTTATCAACTAAACAGCTACTTAAATAGGGTCCTAAGAGGAGACACCTGTGACAGGGGGCGGTGCAAAACCAAGGAGCTGGAGTGAGTGCGCTGGATTTCTATTTTTACTGTATTTATTGGCCCCCAGCAGCACCCCATTTAAGCATGTTTAGGTGAGTGCAGCCAGACCCTTGTTTTCCCATATATATTTAGGAGTCTAGCCAGCTCCTTGGTTTTGCACCGCCCCCTGTCACAGGTGCCTCATCTTAGGACCCTATTTAAGCCTTGTACTGCAGAGAACTCGAGATGGAAGGATTTCCCCAAGTGAGTAGCTTATTTAGTAGACAGTTGGCAGTGAGTAGGATCTGCCAAAGATGGGGTACATTGACGTTTGTGGCAGGCTTATGCAATGTATAATCATATAGTGTAACTAAACCCCCATTATTTTTTGCCTACATTAGGTGTTAATAAAACTAGTCAAATCTGTCAGCATCAAAGTAGCTGTTTAGTTGATAAGTGAGTGCGCTGGATTTCTATTTTTTAACACACACACACACGAAGGCCATTTGGCATGAATTTGTGGGAGGAGTTATGACCCTATTTAAACCCTACCTCCCCCCCACTTACAAACCTTTGCCGTTCAAGCTGTTTGTCTCCATAGTTACCTGCACTTCCGGTTCGTTGTTCCCGCCAAGTCCTGTCTCGAGCAAACAGTCCGTCACCAGCAGTTCCTGCCGCCGACCTCCAGGCCCATCCACTGGCTCCTAGCCGACTTTGCCAACGCTACCCGGCTTCCGGTCACGAGGCCGGCACGTACACGTAAGCATAAACGTGGGAAACAGCGTTAGGCTATTTCCCACATTCGGGCCTAAAAACAAGGGGATAGGTTCCCTTCATTACTTATCCGTTCATGCAATTACGCCGTTAGCCGAACGAACGCAGTACACACGCTTTCGTTTAAATCAATTACCGACCACACATACCTACGTTCGCCTGTTCTTTCGTACAGAAGAACACGTATAAACTGCTTTCTGCAGTCTTTCGTTTGTTTCTACTTAACCGTCTGCAGGTGGTCTTTTCTGTTATATTCCTCTTGTACGTTCGTTTAGCCAAACGCAGGAAGTTTAAGCATGAAAATTTCAATATATGTTATATATGTACCTCATTATGCCATTTACTGTAACGAAAACACTCACCCCCCTTTTCCATTTCCTTTTATCAAATTGTGTAGTATATGGTTCTCCACTACTCATTTAACTTTTTTAAATTATGGAAAATTTCCCAGGGGAATTCTTCTTTAAGACACAGTTTGGCCTCAATACACTTTTATATGGGTAGGCTAACACCATCTAGCATCTAAATTTAACCCCGCTGTAACTAAGTCCACCCCCCTCCTCCCTTTGTACACCAGGCTCATTTCAGATCATTAG
Source organism: Pelobates fuscus (assembly GCF_036172605.1). Classification (NCBI taxonomy): domain Eukaryota; kingdom Metazoa; phylum Chordata; class Amphibia; order Anura; family Pelobatidae; genus Pelobates; species Pelobates fuscus. The sequence goes on along the minus strand of NC_086317.1, from coordinate 200,026,618 downwards.
CTCAACATTGCAAATCTCTGTTTCCTTAAATAAAGACCTTATACTCTGGTTCCTTATACTTCAAACCTAAAATATATGCATTCTACTACTCTTCTTCAAACAAATCTTCAGGAGGTGGTGTCCAGTATCCCGTTTCACGGTATCGGGTAAAAAGGTTTACCATTTTTCCGTTTCCCTTGAGGCCTCATTCAGCCTCCACGGCCTTATACAGCCCCCCACCTCCCAAAGTGGGTTCTAAATGTCAAACACACCAGGTCTAAGACGCCTCACTAACACGTCAGCAACAATTTCAGAAACCTACACGGTGTTACTATTATATTAACATGTCATTTTTTGTTTATCATTTCTACATATTATTTAGACTTGAGAAATTTTTCGCAGTTTCACTACGCCATTAGCAACCAACAGGCTTCCTGGTCCCCAGCATTTCAGTATCAGGTATCATTAATTTTACTTACTAAGATTACGTTCTCTATAAAGGCCTCACTTCGCCTTCGTATCATTCATAAAAAGTTTACATCTGTGGGAACCCAGGGGCTGGTCTCTAATTTACAGACCATGCTCAGGTCCCTCAGCTTACACAGGTTCTCTAATACACAACTATCCATATGTTCAACACTTTTACACTTGGCATACCAGTGGCACACCTCAGGCCTACTAGCATTGGTCTTACCCTTAGGTTCCTGGTCTGGACCCATTCCTCGCAGTATATATATTTAAATATATATTGAGGTCGTCCTGTGCATTGTCCAAACAAACAGGACAAACACTCAAGGTTAGTATCTACATACGTTAAAAATACATCATTCCAAGAGACAAGCCCCCCTCAGGCTAGAGAAATGGCATTTAGGATCAGGGGCAGGCCTTAGCTTCCCCAAGTAAAATACTACAGTCCCGCGAGGTCTACACCCCACCTAATACACGGAGGTTCAGTCCCACAACCAAGTCATAGCTAGCCACCTCGCTCGCCCTTCTTTAAGGCTACAGCTAGGGCTTCCCAAGTCATGGCTACACGTCTTGAATCTCTTTACGGTCACCGAGAGGCCAACATCCTGCCACCACGTGAAAGTGGCCACAAAATCCCTTCTGCCAAATTCAGCGGTAGAGCCTCTGTCCGCCACTGTGCACTAGCAGGGCCTCACCTGTTACTTGATTCTAGGCAAACATGCAGCTACAGCGCATGCAGGTTGTTGCACATCTGCTCCAGAGCCCAGCCCGTCTGTCACCTAACAAATAAGTTGGTTTCTACCCGCACTCACCCCCAGCTAGGCGACTGGGAATTATCTGGTGTCGGGTCCTTTCGCTAAGGTTCTCACACGTGACTCACGACCTTCCCCTCATGTACAATCACATGTCCTAAACCTCTCGTGTTATCGACATTTACGGCATTACATACGGTGGACCACCTTATGTCCACAAGCATCACGTGCAGCTACGACTCATCCCGAGCGTACCTACCCCATCGTGGGGAGCTACTTACTTAAACTCCAATTAATAAACATTATTGACCTTTCGTATTTATTTTGTTTTCCTCCAGATCCAGCATTAATTCTCTCATACTCGACTAGTAGTTCTCATTGTAATATGCCAAACTGGCTTCCATACAATCCACTATTTCAGCAGGTAGGAAGACATGGTTAAGCAAGACAGGTATATCATACACCTCAAATTACTATCCCTTCACACCTTGTCCCTCTGTCATCAAGCAAACACTCGTTCCTTTGCCAAGCTCGTTTCTTGCCATAGCCTTACGAACTACTTTGCAAGCCAGCTTACCTCAGTAAATCTGACTCATTAATGGGGACGTATAGTCCAGTTCCCCCTGGGTGGTACAGGAGGGGCAGAGGGGTCCCGGTCCTCACTGGGACCCCTTGGCTTCGCTTTAAGTATTAACCCGCGGGGGCGCAGCTGTTAGTTTCTAAAGCTTCTTTATTTCGCTTCACTGGATACCCAACACCTGCCCAACCATTTGTCGAACCTGACAGGACAGGCCAACTCACGTATTTAAAGACACCTGACCATAGGTAGTGTTTATTTGGCACATTCCACAAATCCAGAGCTCTACACAATTTACAGACACTACAGGACGCACAGGGTTTGTAACCCTTTTTCGCAACTATTGGTTAGGGCCCATCGGCCCTCTGAGTTGGATGATTTGCCAGTCTTTAAAGAAACATCCAATGTTTTACATCCCTGGTGCCTACAACTCAGCTGCTTACGCTCTCAATTTCAGGTCTCCGGCCAGGCTCTCCCTCCGGCCCCCCTCCAACCATCCAGGACACCACCGTTCCTCCGGCTAATCCTGGTTTAAGCGGACTATTGGTCCACGCACAAGCACTAGCACTCACGCACTGTCTCCCAACACCACGATCACTTACGCTAGAGCACTGACTATTTTTAACAAATTCACTGCTGAGTTTTATTAACAAGGTGACTTTTCCATTAAAACGATTGTGGCTGAGGGGGGCGGGGCCAGACCGCCATGCTAACCGGTCGCATGCAGGAGAGGCTCCGGAGCAATCGGGCCTCTTAAGCTACAAATGGCACATTAATCGGCTCACCGACAAGCCTACAAAGTACCCACGGCTGTGGGAGAGGTAGCGGACCCCGAGATCGGGAGCTTTGGACCCCATAGTGGAAGAACGAAGCTTCGAGGGCTGCGGCCTAATCGGGAGGGGAGCGAGGTGGACGGCCGCTGCCAGGCCTCCCTTCCCAACTGCCACACGCCGATTGCCAGGGCAGCTTGCCGGTCCCGTTTCCCCCCCCTATGGACCGGGGGGGTGATCCCGGTCCTCACCCTTGCATGCCCCGACCACCAGGGCGCAGCAGGCAAGATGGCGGCGGCCATATGTGGTGGCGCCAAAATCGGATCCACCCCAGGACACTCACCAAGGCAGGCAACAAGGCTCAGAAGTAGCCCACACCGCTTCCCCTTCTCAGAACCTACCTGCGGGACGACCCGGCAAGAAGCGACACTCTAATGAGGGACTCCTGCCTGATGTACCTACACAACAGGGCTGCAGCGTCTGATGACAGCCCACCCACAAGGGAGCAACAGCACAGATGAACTCTCCATATCGCAGCTGAAATTCATAAGCAACGCAACTTACAGCCAGAAGAGGACACTTGCTGCAGGTTCCCGAGATACCTGAGACGGCTGCCATCACCACGCGGTAACACCCGAACCCGTGCTGAACTGTAACCCTCACTTTAATCCCTCTCTCACCAATCTCCCCAGGGACTGTACTAGGCACCCAGAGGGGCACGGCTGAGCGGCTGCACATGGACGGAACCTGCCAGGCGCACACCCCGCCACAATTGGACTATCAAAATGCCTCATAACATAAGACCTGCATTTTACATGCTAGGAAAATGTACAGTATATAGCCTTTAACCTGATATATTTTAATTGTACATTAATCACTATAGAGCTTTTGCCACTGCTTTTTCTATGTGACAGCCTACACGGCATAGCAGTAGCCTACATGCCAACCTAACTTGAGATAACAATCCGAACCTAACCATTTAAGGCATTACACTGATGGTTTATTTTTACGCTTACACCGCGCTATTACTGAAATTAAGCAACACAACATCCTTATCAGCAGGGAAAGCAATGTTATATATTATGCAGCCTTTGTTTGTTCCCTTTAAAATGAGATTCTATACTGAGTTCCATATGTGGTGTGGTAAGCGATGGGTACTAATGCTCGCTCCTTAGCGCCCCACAGTTTTAACTCTGCTACCTAGAAATATAAACGGGAATCCCAAATAGTTAGCGAAGGTAGCGACTTAGGATATCACCTGGGACCCTGCCATACGACCATGTCCTTAAGTGATCCTACCATATATACAGAGGGATCTGTATTTGCTCCGGTCAGGCTGACCATAGCCTACCCCAGCTGGCCCACTTTCATGTGCCGCAAAGCATTTAAGCTACACGGCTAACATAGCCTTCGTGTGTCCCCTCGGACCATCTTGCATGCTTGTCCACAGTTGTCAAACACCCAGTTGGCTTCCCTAGTACGGTCTAAGCAATATGCATTACTCAGCCTAGTACCACTGGCCACATGGGGCGGCTATTTGTATGTATGTATGTTTCTAGCGCCTAGCAAGGCATAATTACAAGTCACAACACAGATTGTACCAGGGGCGTTACACAGTAAAAGCTAAAAGTGTATAACTATGTCCTGTAATGCAATGTCCTAGCTTGACCATTACTCTTTCTGAGACTGCAAAGTGACACATATCTGTGAATCAAAATATTACTTTCATCTGTCTTTAAGAGCGTGAGAAATCATCCTGTTTATATAACTACTTAAAAAAGTGCAATGTCATCAATGCCATGTGTTTACGCGTGTATGTAAACTTGAGTGCACGAGCTATTGTGGCAGTGCAAATTCACATGTTAACCCTATGCACAAACAAAAATAAAGAATTAAAAAAAAACAAAAAAAAAAAAACGATTGTGGCTTTTGCCTCCTTCTGCCATCTACACCTTAAACTTTCACACAATACTATCTAACTACCTTACTGGGGTACAACACCACATCCTCACTTCCCTAACCATGCACCTTTTCTATCTTCCTACCCCATCAAAAAAAATCCTCAAAAAAGTTATTTATAAGGTCACAGTTCCTCCTGGCACTACTAGATTACCAATAGATGGTCCAATATTCAGGCTTTTTAGCAAATCCCCGTTTGACCATAATACTAATCTGGTCATTAAAGCCGCCATCTTTTTGGCTTTCTACGGTTTCCTCAGACCTAGAGAGTTCACTGTCATACGTCAAGGAGATACCGCCCAATGTCTTAAACTTTCTCAAAGAAAGTAGATGATACTCTCCTTACCTTCTACTAAAAACAATCACACTGCCTATCCTACTATCATTCCCCTCTTCCCTACCGAGAATCTGTGGTGCCCAGTTCATATTCTGGATTTGCTCCTGTCATCTCACCACACGCACTCACCAGACACTCCACTACTACTACTCCAAGGGTACCCACTCACCACAGCTAAATTCATTTTGTACTTTAGGACCCTACTATCAAGGTTGGGCTACAACCCAGCTTCCTTCTCTGGTCACCCATTTCGTATTGGCGCAGCATCATCGGCTTCTAGCACTAACACACCGGGTACACATCATTAAGAGACTGGGATGCTGGAAATCCTCAATATACAACAGGTCCCTCGAGCAGAAAGGGAGCTCAGCCAAGCCTTCAGAAATCTCGCTGTTTAAACTTGCAATAAAGTGTGTTTACTTTGAATTCCTTTTTGCCCTCCTTTTTACAGGCCTACTCGTACGTTTGTTTTGGCACACCTCAACCAACTTTGCTTCTCCTCTGCATTCCATTTACGTATTAGAAATTCTGAGCACACGCGCACACACACACTTATATTACAATGCCGTTGAATGCTTGAATCTGACTGGTTGACGAACGTTCTAAAGTGTGCATTATTTTCAGGGAGACGCACGGCTAAAGTAGTTCCAGACAGGTCTTGACCACATTACAGTTCCATATCACTTCTTGTAGCCAACTGTAATAACGGAAAAATAATTAATGGCCTGGAGTCAATTATTCCGCTTATACTAAATAATAAGTTTGAAATACATCAACTGAACAATGTTTCGAGGTGTGGTAACTGTGGTATAAACGCACACATACACACACTCAAGGTATCAATTGATCCTGACGAAAGTCCTGGCAAAGGATTGAAATGTCGATCCTTATTTTAAGGTATACCAAATAAACATTGAATTTTATTGAAGGACATGGGTGCAGCCATCTCCCCATCTTGATTGGATATTTAAAGATCTGGTTAGCACCAAAGATAAGTATATAGCCAGTAGGGCAAGGACTTCGATTATTTATTATTACACATATCTATATATTATTATTGCCATTTATATAGCGCCAACAGATTCCGTAGCGCTATCTATACATACATACATACACACACACACATTGTTTCACTAGGCTTGGGGTGCTGTCCATAATTTGTCTAAACTGGGGGTTTCCAAGGCACCCACAGCGTAGACCCCCTGCACGGCCATTTCTAATGTGGAAGTGATGAGATCAATATAAGTTGCATTCATATTTGAAAGTAATTCATTGCTGTCCATTGACTTGGTGAGCCAGTTTTTAAAAAATATTGACAAAATGGATATTACCAATGTGGGACAATGGCACCATGACAATTACCATGCAGTGGTTTTGGTGTGCATGTTGCACCATTAAGATCAATTTACTGAACACCAACTCCCCACCTTACCCCCATTACCCTGTCCAAACCCCTCAATAAAACCCCCAAATAAACATTTGTATTCTGAAATAATCAACCATAAAATAAGACTTTGTAGAGAGGTCAAAGGAACAACTTGAAAAGATGTAAAGCTGTTGCAGAGCCAGCCCCTCAGCCAAGATGGCTAGAAATTAACAAATGTAAAGGGTAGATCATAGGCACTTGTCACATGTATAAGAACCCACCTACCCATAATGCAAATTATGATCACTAATTTCAGTCTGAAATGATTCTAGATAATAAAACTCCTCACAACTCTGTTAACAAGATTTAATGTACATTTATTCTTAACACGGGAACATAGAGTATAAAGATTTCATACTGAATAAATGATATATTCATAAAGAAAAAAAACAAACAAAAAAAGGAATAGGCTGAAATTTACATTTTTTTCGGAGCTACAAATATGCAGATTTAGCTGGGAAGGGAAAAAAAAATCTTTCAAATTGTTTTGGGAACTGAAACCATAAAAAAAAAAAAAAAAAAAAAAAAAAAAAAAAGAAAAGTAAAACCCCAATAAATTCACACCTTGATTGGAAATAGGGGAGGGGGAACCTTTAGAAGTTTATAAGACTGCTGAATATACAAAGGGTGATGGGAAGAGATGGAGGGGAAACCGCTGCTCAGTGGGACAAATAGTGAATAGAATGCCCTCCCTCCGGAGGGTGGATTAAGTTTATTTTATTAGAGTAACCGTGTCCCCCATAAGCTGCAGATGCAAGGGGAAGAAGTGGGGTGTGAAAAAGGTAAGTGAAGAAGGGCTAATGGGGATACGAGGTGTGTCTTTAATGTACATCATCATATATATACAGACATCGCAGCTTGCAACCTACAAGCTAAAGGTTAAAACCAGTTATAAGAGGCGATCTCCGATTATTACAATCTAAGTTTAAAGAGGTAAGGGTGTTGCTTCACATGAAACTTTGGGGGAAAAGCGACTTTTCTGCGTCTCTCTCTCTCTCCTCCAGAAAACTAAAAGCACTTGTCGCTCTCCATTTAAAAACCTACATCTGGAGTCTCTGAGGTTGTGGGGTTTTTCCAGCTCCGGTTGGATTCTGCGGGGTTTCTCAGCACAGTTAAAAAGGTAAAGTCTTTTGTCAGGATTTTTTTTTAGTTTTCTTCTCTCTTTAAAAGGTTTGGGGCACACAAATTCTAGTCTAAAGATCGCAAGGTGAGGAGGAGGGCAATCCTGAAAGTTAATCTGGGGTGCTGGAGGCTTTCTTTCTACCTCCTTGGTGGTTCAGAAGTCTTTATCTCCTTAGACTATGTAGGCCCACCCCTTGGCTTTTTGTAGAGGTTTAGGAAAGTGGGGCAGTAGACAAGGGGGAGGGGAGGTAAGTACAGTGGAGCCCACTCCCCCAGATAAAAAAAAAAAAATATATATATATAATTCACTGAAATACAGTAGCTTTGGTGAACACCAAAACACAGAGAGGAAATAGGGTAAGGGGAAGGTCCACAATGGTGGCCAAGTCTCCTCTCTGGGGCGGACAGTGGATTGAGACGTAGTTTTTTTTTTTGTGTTTTTTTGCATAAATAAAAAGAGGGTAGGAAGAAGAGGGTAAAGAACCAACAGTCAGGGAAGATTCCGTTCTACGGTGAAGGGAGGCGCAGAGGGTAGTGGAGGGCATCCCCACGCGGCCGTCATGATTGGCCAATCAAAAAGAGGACATCGCAGATGACCTGTGACACAGAACAGTTCATGAGTGGAGACACGGAGATGTCCAGTAGACGTGCTTCATACAGCGTGAACTCTGTGTGGTTCTCCTCAACCTTTGCCAAGGCCAGTAGGGCTTTTGAGGCTCGCCGCATCATGTCCGTGCTGGTAGGCTCAAAAGGTGCGGATGGTCCATGTAAATGGGCAGCCTGACTTTGTTGAAACTGTGTGGCTGCCAAACTGTCCTCCAGGAAGCCCAGTAGGTTTCCAATACTGCCCTTCTGAAGGGCAATGGCCCGTGCTGCCAAGCTGTCCCCCTGTGCCAAGTTAGCCAGAAGCACCACGGCCATTTCCCTGCAAACGTGGTTTTTTCTGTCACTTAAAAACCTCACCAAGGTCCCATACAGCTTCTCCAGCCGAGTGAAAGGTGGGGTGGCCAAGATAAGATCCACATTGCTGTCCTGAATGCTTAGCTTGCTCAAGGCCTCTAGTACAAGTCTCTGAGGTGATAACATAGCATTGGGACCCAAAGTTACAAATGGATCCTGAGCTTCAGCTGATGGACACACTGCCCAATGTAGCAAGCCATCAAGGATGGGCAGACATATGCTCTCAGGGTATGGGGAAAGATCCAGCTGTCCTGAGATGTTGGCAAGAGTGACTAGAGTATTCTCACGTAGCATCTCCAAGCAGTCCCACCACCATTCTGCTTTGTTGCAGCTCACTCCCTGGTCCCGCTCTTCTTCTTTCTCATAAGTTAGAGGTGCTTGTTTACGCTCTGGGTGTTTGTGATGAAGAAGTACTAGCTTTCCCAGGAGCAGCAGGAGCCCTGGATGCTTTGACATCTCCAAATCATTGCCTGGCACAAAAGACAAACTCCTCAAAATGTTAGAGATGCACACACAACGTCGGGAAAGAGCATCCTGCCACTCCTCGAGTGTGCATAAAGGCGTCTCATCTTTGCTGCGTGGCTCATCTTCCAAAATCTTCAGGCCATGCCTATTTCGTTGCGGTGAGTTAGCTCCCAATGAAAATTCTGAGTTTTCAGTATGTTCCGTTCCCTCTGGTGGCAAAGAATTAGGCCGAGCACATAGGACATCGTCTATGGTAGGGGTAATGTCCTCAGCTGTGGGCACTTGCTGGTCCCTGGGACGACGTTTTGTTTGGAGCCGCCTGCGGACTGGATGATCAGGCCGTCGTTCGAAGTGGGTCTGAATGTGCTCTGTTGTATCTCCACCTCCTATCCTCCAATGCAAGAGTCCACTGTCAAACTCTTGCAGGCGGCCCAACTGATGTGAGCAGTCCAACACAAAGGCATCTTCCCGTGGAACAACTTTCACAGGGAGTTTATCAAACTTGCTGGCCTGCTTCAGAAAATCATCACTAGCAGCATAGGGGGCCGAGTAAGCCTTTCTTTCCTCCTCTCCCTCCTCCTCACTTTGGGGGTCACCCTCTGTCACAGACTGGCAGTCTTCCACCTCCTTTATCTCTGTATCACCTTGGAGAGGACAGTGAACTTCATGACTAGAAGGTTGGAACAGAGTTTTCTGAGCAGGCTCTCCAACCTCATACTCTCGAAGAATCCCAAATATCTCAATGAGGCAGCGACGGAAATACTCCACCAATAATTCCAGCAGTCCAGGAAGCTAAAAATGAGGAATAGGAAAAAAACATAAGCAATTTATTATAAGAATAAAAGAAAAAAATAAAATAAAATAAAAAAAACACAAAAAAAACAAGTTTATGGTAGAGTATAAAACCTCACCTGGCTGAGGTTAAATGTCATGATGCTATTGTCGTCATAAAGCAGGATATTAATGGTGTCTAGTGCCCAGGTGCTTTCTGCCAGGAGACCAGATTTCAGAGACATCATTACACGCCACGCCTCTGGTGTCCCTAGAATAAAGGTAGAGAGAAGATCCTTTACAATTCAGTTTCCACATAAACCTACTGATTAAATGCATGACACCCTAGCTAGTCTCATCTATGCAGCCTTGTTCTGGTGACTATATGATACAATGTTGCTATTCACAAGCACACTGCTTGCACTAATATTCCCACTCAAAGGAAAAGGGCCACATGTAAGGTTTTTAACAGCCCAAGAGGCAAGTGATAAGCTAGCAATAGGTTGAACAGGCCAATTTTTTTCATATTTTTTTTTTTTTTTAAACATTTTAGATGAATTTACATTCTGTGCCTGGCTGACGTGGTACAGTCAGAACCCAATATAAAATAAAATCCCCGTATGTGCACGTACTGCATTTCATAGCAAATGAGCAAACACTTAATTGAAGTTTCAAAGCAACTCTAAGCATTAGAAGCATTGTTTGTATTTATTTTTAAAGGGACACTCCACTATCCAAATTTATAAAAATTACAAATAAATTCTCTATTTAGTAAACATACATGCATTTTTTCCCCCCATTAAGGATATACCTAAACTGCTTGCAAAAAAAGGCAAATCTCTTGTCGGAAGATAATGCTGCACATTTATTCACACAATTAAACACACCATAAATGCACAAACTAAGAACCATGTGCCATTGTCAGGGCCGCCATCAGAAATTTTGGGGCCCCTAACTCAGCTCAGGGTCTGGGCCCCGCCTCCAAATACCGCCCACTGGGTCCACACACAGACACAAACACTGATACAAAAGGATACAGATACATACTGAAACAGACATACACGCATACATACACACATGCAAGAGGACAGACAGACAGACACAAACATACATACGTAGACAGACATGCATGCATGCATCCAGACATGCATGCACGCATCCATCCAGACATGCATGCACCCATGCATGCAGACAGACATGCATGCATGCAGACAGACATGCATGCATCCAGACAGACATGCATGCATCCAGACAGACATGCATGCATCCAGACAGGCAGGCATCCAGACAGACATGCATGCATCCAGACAGACAGACATGCATGCATCCAGACAGACATGCATGCATCCAGACAGACATGCATGCATCCAGACAGACATGCATGCATCCAGACAGACATGCATGCATCCAGACAGACATGCATGCATCCAGACAGACATGCATCCAGACAGACATGCATGCATCCAGACAGACATGCATGCATCCATCCATGCATGCATGCATCCAGACAGACAGGCATGCATCCAGACAGACATGCATCCAGACATGCATGCATCCAGACAGACAGACATGCATGCATCCAGACAGACATGCATGCATCCAGACAGACATGCATGCATCCAGACATGCATGCATCCAGACAGACATGCATGCATCCAGACATGCATGCATCCAGACAGGCATGCATCCAGACAGGCATGCATCCAGACAGGCATGCATGCATCCAGACAGGCATGCATGCATCCAGACAGGCATGCATGCATCCAGACAGGCATGCATGCATCCAGACAGGCATGCATGCATCCAGACAGGCATGCATGCATCCAGACAGGCATGCATGCATCCAGACAGGCATGCATGCATCCAGACAGGCATGCATCCAGACAGACATGCATGCATCCAGACAGACATGCATCCAGACAGGCATGCATCCAGACATGCATGCATCCAGACAGACAGGCATGCATCCAGACAGACATGCATGCATCCAGACAGACATGCATGCATCCAGACAGACATGCATGCATCCAGACAGACATGCATGCATCCAGACAGACATGCATGCATCCAGACAGACATGCATGCATCCAGACAGACATGCATGCATCCAGACAGACATGCATGCATCCAGACAGACATGCATGCATCCAGACAGACATGCATGCATCCAGACAGACATGCATGCATCCAGACAGACATGCATGCATCCAGACATGCATGCATCCAGACATGCATGCATCCAGACATGCATGCATCCAGACAGACATGCATCCAGACAGACATGCATGCATCCAGACAGACATCCAGACACACACACACGCATCCAGACACACACACACATGCATGCATCCAGACACACACACACATGCATGCATCCAGACACACAGACATGCATGCATCCAGACACACACACACATGCATGCATCCAGACACACAGACATGCATGCATCCAGACACACACGCATCCAGACACACACACACACGCATGCATCCAGACACACACACACATGCATGCATCCAGACACACACACACACGCATCCAGACACACACACACACGCATCCAGACACACACACACACACGCATCCAGACACACACACACACACGCATCCAGACACACACACACACACGCATCCAGACACACACACAGACAGACAGCTCATTTTCCAGCCACCCTCCTGTCTCTTACCTTTTCTTTGCAGGAGGGTGGCTGGGGATGATGGGAGTCGCTGCTCCCTCTTCACTGCCTGGCTCTCCCTCTTCACGGCTGGGCGGGCGCGCGCACGCACGCTCCTCCCGCGCGGAGTGAGCTGGGAGGAAGTGACCACTTCCTCCCAGCAGCACTTGCGGCTGCTTTTTTTTTAAAGGGGCCCGTTCGCGCTATACAACAGCCACAGCGCTGACCGGGCCCCTGAACGAGGGGGCTCATCGGGTGGCCCTAAGTGTGTGGGGCCACACGTGGGGCCCCCCCCAGGGCCGCCGGGCCCGTGACAACTGTTATGGTTGTCACCCCCTGATGGCGGCCCTGGCCATTGTTATATTCCTATTATCCTCTGTGCATAAGAGACATGCAGTGAAACATAAAAGTAGGTTTGTATCAAATGCAAAGCAGTGCATTTGCAGAATGTATATATAAAATTGGGCAAAAAAATGCCAGCTTTGTTCAGTTTTAGAGCAGGCACTAGAATTATGTGAGTTTTTATGTAAAGGGATACTCACCAATATCTTTTGCTGTCAATCTCCGTCTTGACTTCAAAATGGGCTGTGTGGCTTCCACAGATCCTGGTGGGAAGGTGATGTCTCTACGGATTAGTGGTGGTTGGGGTGGTGTGGGTACAATGTGTGAAGCGGGTACAGGGGGTCCTGCCTTCTGCATTTTCAAGAATGGAGATTTGCTTGGAGAGGTGTGGGCCTCCAAAGACCTAGGTGTGGCAGGACTAGCTACCGGAGGCAAATGGTTGGGCATGCTAGGAGAGGCCTGGTAACCAGGCTGTGGTGGTGCACGGGTAAGGGGAGGGCCAGGGGTAGGAACATATGGGGATTGTTGCCTACTAACATGAGGTTGCCACTGGTTTTCGTGACTAAGCCGCTGGTCTGAGTGTAGCATATCATCCCCTCTAGGAGGGCCAGTGTGATAACCAGGACCTTGAGTGGTAGCTGGAGGGGGACCAGGCCTGCCCTGATAGTTGTAGCTCATCTCATTTCTTCCTTGCCAAATTGCACCCTGTTGGGATACCTCCCCAGAGCTTCCCATAACACTAGGGGGTAAAGGTGGCTGTGAATTGTTGCCTGGGGTAGCAGATACCCGTTCTCGTCCAAACTGGAAAGGAAACTGGTTCGGTCCAGTAGGCGTAGGCCGCCTTTCTCCACTCTGTGGGTAGTTACTGCCATACTGCCCATAAGGATCCTGTGGTTGTTGGGAGGAGGCAGTTGCTGAGGGCTGCCCAGGGGGTGGTGCTCCTGTAACAGGGGGTTGTGATTGCGGAGGGGGAGGCTGGGGTTGCTGCTGACCCTGAGCACCTTGTGTTCCACTATAAGGTGCATTGTACAGGTCTCCCTCATGGCGCTTAGCAGAAGGTCCATAAGTACCATCCATTGGTCGCTTGTAATTCTGAGAAAAATTAAGAGAATTCGTAAATACAGAAGAAAGGCCAACACATGCATACAGAAAAAAGATTAACAAAGTGTTGAATATACAGAGTAGAAGAACACAGCAGAAAGGAAAATCAGACAAAAGTAATTTAGAGAACACTTTGCAAGAATTGATACTTACATTCTAGTGTTATTGGATAGATTTAGATAGTCTCTCTCCCTACACCCCCACCCCACCCCGTTAAAAAAAAACAAACAAAAAAAAAAAAACACCCTGGAACTACACCATTGAAAGAGGGAGGAGAGTCTCCTAGCATGTCCACAAGCCAATTGTGATCACAGTGTAAGCAGCTAGGAAAGCATGCTTGATTAAGTATTACAGGGACATCTCCCTGTAATACTGAAAACATTTGGTAGATGACAGCAATATACCACTCCATTTAAACTAGTTTAAACTATGAAATCCATCCTCTGATTTCAGTAATATTAGCAGAGGGTTGTATTAGTGTACGCTTAGTGTAGGGCAAAGTATGGGTAGGTTTAATGCGATTTTAGGGTCAGTGTAGAATTTGTAACATTTTATTTATGGACACTTAATGTTGTGTTAGGTACACATATATGATAGTAAAAGACATTTCTGTTTTATACACAATATATTATGTATGGGAGCGCATAATGAAAAAGCATGTCCATAGTGCACATTGTAGGTTTTCTTGGACAAACTACATCTGTCCTTAAGGGGTTAACATGAGCCAACTGCTCATTTTTTACCCGCACTTAACCTCATTTCTGGCACCCCTACTATGATGCCAATGCACGGTATTCATGTAAGCAGGAGAGCCAACATTCAATTAGCATCATAAATGTTGCTTATGTTGGCAGTCATTTATGCCAACAACTCATTGTCAAATTAGGGAGGTAAATATAAAATGAATAAATATTGCTAGTACAATGTAGATCTTACTTTTTCTGTTGTCTAATGCAAACTTATTTACAATGACAGATGCGCTTTGAGATTGCCACGTACAGAAACTGCAAGCCATTCTCTGTGGCAAGCCGTCAAAAGAACGAGCTAGTATACTGAGAAAGTATTGGTAAAGTACTAAGGGCTGGCACAAAGTCCAATGAGGAAGTGACAAAAACAAATGCTTCTGTAGTGAAAACCTAAATTAAGGTGAGTGATGGACAACCATGTTGCAGGAACTTGTTCCTGATTATTTCCAGTTTATGTTGTAATGTACACTTACTTGTTGCTGGTACATAGGATTCTGCTGACTGGGATAGGGGCTGCCTGAGGCTGTGCTCTGTGTTGGATACTGGTTACCATAGGAATCATGCCTGAAGAAGGTAGGGAAAAAAATGACAAATGTTGAAGTTTATGCAAGGCCACAGTTTACAAGTTTCCAGCAGAAAATATAAGACGTAAAGCATCCTTAAATAACATACACAGGTCTCCAATTACAAGCCCTTGGAACATCACAATTTAAAGATTATAAAAACGTTAAGTAATGCAGAGTTTGCAGCTAAATTACCCAACTTCTTACCTCTGCTGCGGGTAGCGTCCTGGAGAGTACATGCCGCTGTCCGTGTTTGCAGGCATCATATTTGGTTGATTCCCTCCACCTCCCATACCTCCTTCTGGACCTAATCCTGGTTCCCCCCTAAAAGAGAATATAAAACAGTTGTGTGCTTTTCATATAAATTTCCTATGAACTTTATTTATGTTGACTTCTAAATGGTATAAAACAAATTTACATTTTCCTATTGGTCTGAATCATACATATCACAAAACAAACAAAGTGGGCAAAAGAGAAGTCTGTTTGTGATTATGAGTCTTATTCGTTGTGCCAGAAAGAGGTGGACGTATTGGAGAAGCAGTTTGTTTTGGGCAAATAAGTTGGAAATGGACAAGAGGTATACCCCACAATATTAATTATCTCCTGTCCAATCAAAAGGTACTAAATGTCGATTTTAACAAAGTAAGAAGTGACCACTGGTCACACTTTCACTCCACTTTGGTTCGTCCATATAGCCTCCCCCAAAATAATCATTGCATAGACAATTCAGCTTAACCAAAAACACCACAAACAAAATTCTGTTCGTTTGAATGAAAAATAAGATACAAATTTATATTTTCATAGTTTAAAGTGTGTCCTTTTTATAAAACCATATTTAAAATCAATCTGAAAATCTGCATTGACCCAGTGACAAACACTGCAGCTAAAGCACTACCACCAATATAACACACAGAACATAAGACGCAAAGTTAGCTACATGCAGTCTGCACAGTACAAGTTAGTCTAGCTTACAGGAAAAGAAACTAGTTAAAATGAATACAAATATTGCAAAGTATTTAACCATGAAAGTTACATTTTGTTTAGCTGGACCAAAAAACCCCCACAAACAATCTTAACTATTCCCAAACCTGCAAACCAATATCGTTTCCTCAATGCTTCTAATAGAGAAATACTAGGAACGTATGTGCAGCCATCTAGAATTATAAACGTTCAGTATAGACATGAGTGTGATAAACCAAATGTAAATACTGGTTTTCCAAAAATCTTAACCGTTACGGCGTTCCATGCTGTCCCCATTATAAATGTGCTTTAACGCCGTTGCGGCGGCACGGAACGCCGTAACTGCCTTCAACCCCAAGAAAGGCAAAGAGAGAGAGATTTTTATTTTTACATAAATGTTGCATTTTTGCTGGGTATTTCTTACACTTGATATGTACCACTGTCCTAATATCCCCCAAATTATGCTCGGTTACATCTTCTGAGTAAAAAAAATATGCCCAATGTATGACCTACACTATTTTGCGAAGTTACAGTGCTGTAAAAGAGACGTGACAGGGGAAAACGGCTTACAATTTACCAAACTTAACCACTGACCCCCCAAAAGGCTGCAGTGATCCCCCTAAAGCAAGATGGGAAAGAAAAACAAAAAACCGGGGCCAGCAAAACCTACCTCTGGGCTGACAATCGGAGATATGTGGAGGCAAGCACGAGGCCCGACAGAGCCCAATATGGCGGCCCTCCACGGCAGCTGCTCTGATTTTTCTGATGATCTATCGGGAGACGCAGAGGACGACTACCCACCAGCTCCAGCTATGCCACAGAGGGCCAGACCCCAAGGGACAAGCACCGATGCTGAATTAGTGACCACAGGGGTACTGAAATCCCTCCTGGCAGAACTTCAAAAGAACATACTAACTGATGTACATGCCCTCAGGGCCTGACAAGCCGCATCACCACGCTGGAGACGTCCTCACAGAATTACCAGCAGAACCTGTCATCCTTACAAAAGGCTGTACAGGACCTACAGGGGCAGAACCGGCTCTATGAACGCCGGCTTGCGGCACAAGAAGACATCGGAAGAAGGCAAAACCTGAAAGTCAGAGGGCTCCCAGACGAAATAACGGAGTCAGAGCTGCCGAAGGTTATTCGGCGCATGATAGCAGCCATATTGCCTCATGGACAGCCTGAAACCATCACCCCCGCGGACATATTTCGGATCCCTAAACCCTCCAGGGCACCACCTTCAGCCACAAAAGACACCATAGTCAAGTTCCGCACTTGGAGAGATAAATCAGTGATCCTCATGGCCCTACGGGGCAAAACCCCGCTACAGTTTGACAACAGGGGTCTGACCTTCTTTGCCGACCTGTCTAACGGCACCTTGGCCTGGCGTAGGTCGCTTCGACCACTCACCTCCCTGCTCCACCAAAACGGAATCAGCTACAAATGGCAGAACCCCAGGACTCTCAGTATACAACAGGGAAACGACTCCCACTTGATCCACGACATCCAGGACGCACCGGACCTTCTGCGGACTTTGGGCATCCCACAAGACTCCCTCACACAAGAAGAACCTCCTCACCCGAACACATCCGATCATACTTGGGACCTGACAAAAATCAACACGTTCATCCCGAGAGGCTCAACCCCTGTGTCCTACGCTGCGGTCACTACCTGAAATTCGTGACACACCGAGGACTGTATGCTCCTTAGAAACCGCTGGAATGACACCCCAGCAGACACCCCGGAGACACCTACTAGAAACCTCGATTTCTCCTTGGACTTGTAATGTATTTACCTGTTTTCCTGAATGGCGCCCCCCACCCCAGGGCACAGCGGGACCTTGACCCTCCCAGACCTCACGGGACCCACAGACAGATCCACTCCCACACGAAGGGCCATATAATAGCCTCACTACCCCCCTATCACCTACCGGTGGGGACCTGCCATACCTCACTCACGCACACCCACGTCACCACCGACCAGACATGGACGAGCTCCCTTCAAAGTCCTGCCGGTGGCCACGAAACATACACGCTGCCACACACCGCGCCACACCTGACCACACACTCACACTAGATCACCCGACTTGTTCACCTCACCATACCTCCAGACACTGGCTTACCCCGCAGTAATAGGTCACTGACCAAGAGAGGACGGGACACACACCCAATGTCCAGGCTGATGCTAGCTAGGATAGATACGGTCCCCCCTCACGCACCCTCTAGATTCACACAATGTACGGCACAGCACTTACCCCAGAGCGAACCATGACAGACCCCCGCGATAGTGGGTGGAATTACACGATACTGTTCCCTAACCTCCCATGCTGACTAACACAATGCAACTAAATCGCTTGTACACTGATTGAGATATGCGACTGACTTGCCTACTCTCAAACACAGTCAGGAAGCCTCACCATGCAGTCTATTTTCTGTTAAGAGTTTTATATATGTGTACATGTGTTTGTAATGTGGTTACCTAAATATCGTTTTGAGCGATGCGCGGGATGAGCGGTACCCCATACCAGACCTGCCCTAGCCTCACCCAACGTAATACCCAGCCTAGCAGGTGTGGTGGGTACCCTTAAACCGCACAATCTCTCACAAACCTAGCATAACCGCAAGCGGTAACCACTGAGGTACTCTACTGTTTAATTGAAAGGACCGAAATCAGCAACTTGTGGGTAGCTTAAACTGTACAAAGCACACAGGGTGCCACGCAACTTGGGAAGCGCTCACAATAATCCCTAGTGTGCCGCCACTCTGTTGTTACTACCTGGTCACTGCTAGTAGTCAAGATCCTATCTCAACTCTTTAGTTCCCGCAATTTCACTATGTTTAGAAAGTACCTCTGAGTTTTATGTGACCAGGATGAATCTATTGGCTGGTGACCACCGATGCGGTGACACAGGCCCTGTTTATACCCTTAATAACCGCACAATACCAACCCTTGCACTGCCACCATGTCACCCCCCGCTGGTTTACCATAATTGACTGTAGATGCCTCCCTCACATAGCTTGCAATGTATGGGTATTACCCGCTGTTACAAAATCCGCAAATGTAATGTATACCACCAGGTACCACCCCGGGCTTCCCTTAATTGACATACCCACTTAGACGCACTTTCACTAGCCCTACGGCAGGTAACTGGTACAAACGTTGATAGAAATATGAACCAATTTAACTGTGCTGTTGGAACTTAATGGGCACATATTTTTAACCGCACCCGTTTACCATGTAATATGCTCCTGCACAGCTACCGCAGGTTTGGGATTATCCCACTATACTCCCGCCCTTACATATGGCGACTACGAGCTGCGAAGCTCCAAGTAAACCACCCTCCTGAAGCCCTGCTTTCTGATTCGGAAAAGGTAATGGGGCCAATGGAAAAATCCTGACCACATAATAATGCGGCATCAGTGATAGAGGTCGGCCCGCTCACATATACCAATGACCGTTTCAGTCGTTACGTTTCATGCTCTATACCTGTCTCCCCTCAATGGTAAAACTTATGAAAGTTACTCACATCGACGAATCATTTGGAAGTACCATAATTTGTTATAAGAGTTCAACAATTTAAAAATTTAAAATTGTGCATGCATGTCTGATACACCCCAATGTTATACTTGTTGCAAAATGGCCTGAGGATTGCCGTCGGGGTACCTCAGGTTTATGTTATACTTTTCCTTCCTTGAAATGCACTACAAAAATAAAGAATTTAAAAAAAAAAAAAAAAAAAAAAAAAAGAGACGTGACAGGTTCAGGTTTTTAAGTGTGAATTTTCACGGAGGATTTTGATGCGTTCGTGTCCTACCATGGAGCACTTGAGCAGGTGACATATTCCAATTACATCATAAAGGCATACCATTTCTTAAAGAAGACATCCCAGGATATTTTAAAAGGCATCTTTTGAGCCATAGCGTGGGATCATTTTTCCACTAGCTTGTACAAAGTGTAGTGGTAATTAGCAGTTTTTTTGCCCTTTTGAAGCACAAAGTGAGTTTGCACAGTATATTTTGCAACCCTTATCGGTGCTACAGCTGTATGATACGTCATAAGTTGCTCAGCTATGTCGTCTGAGTACAGGAATACACCTGTATGTACCTTGGCTGGTATATGTGGATGTTGAAGGGGCACATTTGAGACCGTCCATTTTTTATTTTATTTTTACACACACACACACACACACACACACACACACACACACACACACTGAAGGTTTACGCTGGGTCCATGTCCCATTTAGGAGTAGTTGAGACACTGTTATTTAAACTACCTCATAAACGCATAGCACTTCTCAAAGAATACACCCTGGGTTATTTCAAAAGGCACGTTTTGAACCTTAGTGAGATCATTTTTTAGCTAGTTTGTTCCAGGTGTAGTGGTAATGAGCTTTTTTTTTTACGGTTTAAAAAAAACAAACAAAAAAAAACACACATTTCTAAAATGTTAACTCCTAACTAGCCTAACATTAAATTCCACCACTAACTTCCCCTAAGCTAGCTAAATATATCATTTTAAAATTAAATTTAAACCCTGAGGGTTAGAAAAACAATTACATAAATAAATAAAAGAACCCCCAGGGGTTTAAAAATAAAAGTCACAGGATATATATTGGTATTCATATTCCTATTTTGGCATCCATGGCTTTTTCTTGTATGTACATATAATCAAATAGATAGCCCGATTTTACTTTTTTCCTTTCTTTTCTGTTTATGTCCCACATGACTCTCCGTCTGGACAGGTGTTCACTGCTGATTGTAGCTGTGTACACACTTCCGGGCAAAAAGAAAGAAAAATACTCATACCATTGAACGCCATCTAGCGGGACTTTGTCCAAGATGAAACGCATGTTGGAGGAGTCAAGATCGGACGTTGAATTAACAGAAAGTACACTACAGCATTCCAAAGTGGAACGCACGCCGGACAGACATGGAGCGAACGATCCTTTTACTGGGAGGTATTTATTGTAAAGCTCCGGACCTAACCACACATCCCCGAGGAAGTCCCATACAAAGGACGAAACACATTGGATAATACAGGATCCCTAGGACTTTTAGTACTTTTGTATACCACCCCACCCCCCCCAGTCAATGAATAAAAAGTTAAAATCTCTTTACTCCTCTTACCCTGCGCTGATGTCTCAGCGCTGGTCGCAGCACCACCGCCTGTCCCATGACCAGCGGGCGCTAATGTGCATGCGCAGCAAATGCCACGCGCCCATTAGACCTCCTCATAGGAAAGTACTGAATCAATGTTTTCCCATAGGGGCAAAAACTGATGATGGATGTCCTCATGCAGAGCGTGAGGACGTCCAGCGTCAGTTACCAGACCAAAGGTCTGTTTGGATCCAGGAAGAGTCTCCAGTAGCTCTCTGGAACTGCAATGTTTAACATTGCATCACTAAGTGCAGACACTGCACCCAGACAACTTCAATGAGCTGAAGTGGTCTGGCTGCCTATAGTGTCCCTTTAATATGGTTTATGAGCAGCTTCTGCATACTTATGCAGTTTTGGGTGACAGGTTCTAATGCATATACAATGACATCTACTCGTGAAGGTGTTCTTGGAGATGCTCCCTAATCTTGCCTCCCAATTACTCTTCAACCACTGGTTATTTTTGAGAGTATCATGCAAAAAGACAGTGTGAGGAGACAAGCTAGGAAACACATTCATCTGTACATTTCCAAGAAACATACATAGGGTGTGTGCATGGTAACTTTAGTAAGTGTAATGTAAAGCTGAGGTAAAAACAAAACATGACAAAACAGAAGCATAATCTTCTCCCTGTGATTGTGGTATAAGAGCTGCTGCAGTGTTTGCCCATCACAACAACTATGACATTGCAACCTTGCACAGTGAGTGTGGTCTTGCAGCAAAATCTTAATCTCTGTATATGCCATGGTAATTGAAGTCTTTAATACAGTGGCTATGTAAATAAATCAACAGCCAAAATATAATTTTTTGAATGATCTTTTTACCATTTACAAAATTGCTCTTAAAATGGAACTAGCATAAACAGTTATAAGTACACTGATCAGTATCAATTTCGGTGGACAAACGAACAATATTTGCAAGTATATGAACTTAAAGTAGTCTAAAAGCAATCTCACCTCACTCTGTCATAACCACTATAAGGATAATGTGGACGCTGAGCTATGTTGGACATAGCAGGGCCTGTAGTCCTACCATAGGGATCCCCCATTGACCCACTTGGTCCTTGCCCTGATGACATGTAAGGATCTGCACCTAAAGAGGGGGGAAAAAATATATATATAAAAAAATAAATTATATATATATATATATATATATATATATATATATATATATATATATATATATATAAATAACTGAAAATACACACAATATACACACACTAGACAGGCACAGTCCAACGCACGCATGCGCGTGCACACACAAAAACACACCTTTCCTCATGCCACCATATGGGTCCTTGCCAGTCTCATAAGTCATCCTACCCATCATGTCAGACTGGTAGCCAGGATTAGGAGTCATGGAGTTTCTTTTCTGGTAAGAGGGATCTGAACCGTCATAAGTATCCTGTAGAGCCACTGAATTATTCCTGCAGTGGGGAGGCGAAAAAAAAAGAATTAAAATAGAAGTAAAATGTGATAGTTGAGCTTAAAGAACATTAGTGAAACGTTGTGATAAAGGACATGCACAGTTAAAAGGGACATTGTAGTTTAATGTAGTGGTTCTGGTGCAAAGAGACAGTCCCTCCATTCTCTTCAATGCAAATGCTGCCTTTTTCTGAGACATTTACATTGCTTACTAGGGATACCTCTAATAGCGGTCACTTAGCCACTAGAGGAGCGACCACAGTCCTGCAATCTTTACAGGACCTATGTTTGGAATTTTCACACTCTGCGTGAAGATTCCAAACATTCCCTATATGGAATTATGCCAATGCATCTCTATAAGGAGATACGGAGTAATACAGCACATCAATTGCTGGGCATGGCCCAAAAGAAAACCTAGAATTTGGTTTGTTCCATCAATGGCTGAGGTCATTTAATGGGAGTAGCATGTGGCCACCAAAATACCCGTGGGCAGGGGATACTAGGAGAGTTATAATGCTTTATTCTACACACTTCCAAACTCCAAAACACAATTCTCACCTCATTCCCGGCATTGATGGCATCTGGCTGTGTGGGGTGGATGCTGGTGTTGGGGGCTTGAGGTCCCCTCCGTCTGCCATTGAGCTACTTGTAGACTGAGGAGTTTGAGGACCTTGCATGGAGCCCGAGCCAGCTAGAAGGGAGATACAAGAAAACTGCCTATAACTAAGTGTAAAAAATTACAACATGGAAATCAGTGTAACATATTAAAAATATTGGCAATATATGAAGAGGAGGGTCAAAAACAAACACAAACAAAAATATCACATCCATTCCCACCTGGTGAAGGGGGTTGAATCTTGGCCTGTTTCTTGGCTTCTGCAGATGCAAAGATGTCAGGTGGTGGATCTTCTCCCCTCTCAATCTTGCACTCAAATGCATACAAACACTGTATGTACTGTTTCTTCAGTGAGCTGGCCGCACTGCTTGATGTGCCCACATTAAGATTTGTAGAGAGTTCTCTCCATTTCTTATTTTTGTTTACCTACAAGCCCAAAAAATGTCAGAGGCCAAGAAAAACTTAAGTGCAAGTAAAAGATCAATTAAAATACTGAATTTACCTGTGTAAGTCCCCCAATATCCTTGACAGACATGTAGAGACGATACAAATCAAGCGGTTTCCTGCCTACTGCTGGCAGGTTGGTCATGCCCATAGCTTTTTCCTCTGTGAAGGACAGATAGCGATCCACCCACATCTTTCTTTCGGGCTCAACTCCCAACTCATACAGCTTTGTTATTTTCTCGTTTGTAGTAGTGGATGAGCTAGACTTCTGTATGAGGGTACAGAAAAATGATTAACTAATGTGTACTCATTAACAAGAATGCTGTCTGAAGAGTATCTGACAATCAAATATTTTCCTAAAATAGGGCTATAATATCTCAACATCTGTTGATAACACATTATAGTAAATAGTTACAGATGTGAAATGCATTCATCCCCTTGAGTCGTTCTATCCAGCTTATTCTCTTTCCCCCTTTCAGATACAGGTACTAGCGGAAGAGTTTTAAAAACGAAAAAAACAAAAAGGGGGGCGGAGTCAAGCTGCCATGCTGAGAGGTCGCACATGAGACAAGCTCCGTGCCAAAACGCTCTTAATCGGCCCAAAATTGGGCAAAAACCCACCAAATCAACGATCAGACGACCTAGAGAAGTGAGCACTTAAATGCAGAAGCCAAGCGACAATTATCCTGACCGAAATCTGTGGCATCTAACCGGGGATAGACCCGAGGCCTACTCAGACGAAGCGAGGGAGGCGCCTGACATCCACGCCGCCTGCAGCTACTCGCTCGGAGGTCTCCCAGGTACACTTCCTCCACCCCCCACCGGTGAGGGATATCCCGGTATTCTAAGCTAGAGACACAGCGGCAAAACCAAAACGGGGACCGTCGCACACAGCCGGACCAGCTCCAGCAACCACCAGGCCACTGGGCCGCCCAGCGAGAACCCCAAAAGCGGAGCACATACGCCCAACCATCCACGCACTCCCTGGGGGAATTTGACTGGCTTTGCAAGAGCCTCTGGAATATGCTGCGTGAACGTGGAATGTCTTACCGCCGGGCAGCAAAGCTAGTGGCTACATGGATGCACCCCAGTGACCCGCCGGCGCCATTACAGGCACCCACCACAGGCATCCGGGAAGGCTGCCAGGCTACGCAAACACCGCCGCTCTCACGGGCAGGAAGCAACACCATGGTACATGGGCGACCGCACTTGCCCGCACATCAAGGAGACAAAGACCGCTAAACCAGCCTTCCACGCCAGCTACTCACCTGACCCGAAAACCGGCGCTCGGCGGAGCCTGACCCTGTCCCTCCAAGCTACAACCGCAATCCGGGGAGACACACGGCTAAACACTCCATTGAATGCTGCTGGAACGGAGCCCCAGCCCGGGGGCGTCTTCGAAGAATCAAACACCGACGGCAGGAAACACGTCCAGGCAATGGGCATTGGCTAAAGGGCCTACCTCAGTGCGCCTCAAGTGGACATGTCTCACCTGCATCCGGAGGGCACACTTACAGCCATCGCTATGCGGACTACTCGCATCAAGCGACCACAACATTTTTCTTTAGTTATTGCCGCTGAGACAGAACGTTATCAGTGACTCTTTACCTTAATAGCTAATGCGAGCGTGACTCTTAGTTACACATATATAACCTCAACATAGTGAGCCAAGTAGAGATGGCTCCATACTTTAGAAACATAAATATGACAAGCAACATTTATCATAGTGTCTTACCCTTCATGTCTAGCCAGCCTCTCTGAGTTACTCACATAAGTTCTATAGCATAGACATGAGGAACTAGCCTATATTTCTTGGTTACCCACTTAAATCCTATTGCACATTCACCCAGTGTAGTGCAGTTAACTCACTAGCCTGTATCACAACAGACAATCGATTTACTAACACGGTTTCAATTATTTTATGTTTGACTAGCTTATGACATAGCGTAAAAACCTACTATCCAGAAAGTTACAAGCGATGTTATTTCGTGTCATGTACTGAAATGCCTAAGCAATGTGAATATATACTGTTCATAACCTTATTTACCTAAAAATGTGCTAGATCCACTGTCTACCCCTATGTTTAACCTGTTTACCACGCGCTAGAGGACTGCCTTTGGGGTACCTCAAAGCGTCTGTTATCATTGCACAACTAAACAACTAAAATAAAGAATTTAAAAAATATTTTGCATTTTATGCCATTTTTATGTTATTCAATATACCCGAATTATCTGTATAATTTGGGGTCTGCAATATTGTTTTGTCTGCTATATATTTTTTTATCCGGAGATATAACGTGCCTATTTGTATACATGGAACTATAGGACCAGCACCAACTTCCTTCTCATAACACAGTGAGTAACTGACCATTGGTTCATTATTTTCCACAAGTATCCTGTTTTGTTGGAATTGTGGCAATTAGGCTACATAAGGTGGTTAATTATCACTTGTATATTTTCCTACAAATCCATAATACCTAGTAATATTTCAGTACCTTTGATTTCGGCTCAGCTTTGGGTGTCCCATCAGCCTTATTGTTCATTTTTGGAGTTGGAGTCAATTTGACATCTGGAAGACCCATGAGCTCCGGACTACTAGCCAAGCCTGTCAATAATAAAGCAACAGTATAGATTTCAAGTTCAGTGGCTGTAAGTAGTATAAAAAAAAAAAAACAAAAAAAAAAAAAACTTTTTCCCCACAGGTTTCATACCAGAGTTATTAGCCATGTTGCCTCCCATGTAGGGCCCTTGGGTATTCATCATAGCCGCCATGCTGTTCATTCCTTGACCATAGGGTGGACCAGATCCCATCATCGAACCTTGGTTCATGTTGGGATAGCCAGGAGACCTATAATTGATGCAGATTTTAAAATGGTATGCAAAGAAAGACAAATACATAGTTCATAAATGGTTTAAAGAGTGCAAGTACTTCAGAACAAAACAAATTAGACTTGTTGCCATAAGAGTCCCCTTCTTCCAAAACACACAGTAAAGTTTTCACTAACCTGTTCTGTATGGAGTTGGATGTGGCATGCATGCCAGCAGCTTCTTGTGCTTTGCGATTCATACCACCTGGAGGTGGGCACATTCCAGAGCCTACCTGCGGTGGCATAGCAGTCATGTTTGGCCCATATGGCCGATTTCCCATAGTGGAGTGCCCAATTCGGCCTCCATATTGAGGCATGCCTCCCTGACCATGCATCTGTCCTCCTGCAACAAGTGGTGCCATACCGCCTGCAGAGTAACCTGCGTTGGGCATGGTGTTATAATTTGGCTGTCGTGGGTAACCACCTGCAGAGACAGGAAGAATGAAAACTAAAAACACCAGACTTTAAGCAAGTCAATGTGGAATACAGAGGAATTCTTTAGTTTTCACTCAAGGTTTTTTCAACAATTTCAAGTCTATTATAGCTGAAGTAAAAATTGAATAACACCCCTAAATCATAGTTTGTTATTAGACTGCATGCTAAAGCTGGAGCAACAGACAATGGCTACATCTTGTAATTCTTCTTAATAGCAGTTCAAAGATTAAACTTCTTTCTAGTAAGTGTGAAGATATAGTCTTGAAGACGCCATTAATTAGGTGCAAAAGTTTTGTAATCACAAGAGATGATCACTCACCTTGGGGGCCATACTGTCCCCCTTGAGAGCCATAGCTTCCCATGGAATTCTGCTGGTAGGGACCCATTCCTGCATGCATTTGTGCCCCTGTTGACTGGCGTGGTGAAAGTGCTGGGCCAGGTTGGGGTGATCCATACTGAGGTATCTGTGGATTTCTTTGCATGTACCCTGTCAACAAATAGACCATTTTAAATCTGCTTCAGAAACCTTACATATTTTATATGACATCGCCTCAAACACCCACCTCTCTCCTGCCCAAGGCCAGCCTGGTTCATTGTAGGATGGATCATGCCATCCGACTGTCCACTTGGTGGACGTGGGGGCATTTGAGTTCCTGAAGTGAAGACAGCGATAAATACAGTTACAATCATCCCATTTGTACTTGGAAAGATCTTGCACAGTTCTGCTTAACTGCTTAAATCAATCTTCTTTGCAAGCAAAAAAACAAAACAAAACACAAGTCGACATGCAAGGCAAGATTGGATGTGACTGTGATAGGTTTTTAAACACTTACATTTTACTGTATTGCAGGGGGCTGTGTCAACATAATTTTAAGGTTTTGTATTGCTTATAGAACTGAAAATATATTTTGTCAAAATATATTTCCCTTTGCAGATGTTCATCTACATTTATGCAGTTGAAAGAAGGGGTGTGTGTGTATATATATATATATATATATATATATATATATATATATATATATATATATATATATTTTTTTTTTTTTTTTAATATAGTTTGTCATAAAAAAAAAAAAAGTGAAAAATCCTTTAAAATCGCAAAAGAACCTACCAGGAACAGCTGTTGGTGAAAGAGGTCCAGAGCGTGATGGCGCCACGCTTGCTGGCGATCCTACTGGCGATGGAGAAGGACCACGGATCCCAGGCAAGTGGGGAGAGGTATGAGGAGAGAAAGGGGATTGAGCTGGATTGCTCTGCTCTCCTTGGCTACTGGAAATACCAGAGGTGCTAACACCAGGACTCAAAGCTCCTTCTGCCCCCATTGGGAGATCATCAATAGAACCAGAGAGATCCTGAAACACACAAACTTAAATTAGAAACATTTTGGTGGCCTCCAATTTCTGAGGAAAGCTAAGACTGCAGTTCTATAAAACAAGCCAATTAAAATATAGTGCATTATGAAGAGCAAGGGAAAATAAGAATCAACTGCTAGCTTGAATTGAATAAATAAAATACCCAAAACATTTTTTAAAAATCCATTAACTATGCACCTTCATTATAAGCTACACTCACCGGGAGACTAGAAGGCCGTGTTTGCATTCCCATACTAAGATCATCTTGTCCTTTGCTTGAACCAAGAGAGGGAGTGGATGAGGCCTGCGATGTGAAAGAATCCTGAGAAAGCTCCTGATATGTATAATAATATAAAAAAAAAAAAAAACACAATTAAAAATAAAATGTGTTTTCTTTGTATTTAGAAAGTAGCACACACACACACACACACACACACACACACACAGGGACAGGGACAGGGACAAAACTTTATAAAAGCTATGGGCAAGTTAGTTGAAAGGAGGATCTGTAACTCACCTGTGGTGGAGGGAAGCGCTGCTGGGAATATGCTGCACCCTGCTGTGCTCCCTGTGTCTGATAAGATGAACCCTGTTGCTGTGAACTGGGATACTGTTGAGTTTGCTGAGTGTATGGTGACTGGCTTTGTGAGCTGGGTGGGGGACCCTGCTGCTGTTGCTGCGCATACGGAGAAGGAGATGGAGACTGCTGTTGCTGTGTAAAGGAGGGCTGAACAGGTTGGGTAGGGGGTGGCTGAGACGAGGATGTCTGTTGGGAATAAGATTGAGGAGCTGGCTGCTGTTGTGAATATTGGGACTGCGGGGGCGTAGTTTGTTGAGGTGGATGAAGGCTCTGCTGATTGTAGTATGGAGACTGGCTTTGCTGGGCATAGGACCCAGGTCCTTGCTGGCTATAGGGAGCCATCTGAATGGAGAGAACACACCTTGCGTAAGAGCACAACACAATGAGGAGAAACCCAAGGCTCCATTTAAGCGTAATAAAATTAAATGTACCTGTTGTCCATACTGCATACTCATACCCCCTTGAGCTCGACCCTGCATAGCCATGGGATATCGCTGTGGTGTCTGTGATGAGTAAGGCTGTACTGGGTATCCAGAGTGTCCCTGTTGAGTTTGCTGCCCATATGGGTTACTTGAGCCGTACGGCTGGGGTCGCATTTTTCCCATCTGATCCATTGGACTTGCAGGCTGTGGAAGAAAAATTATAAACAAACATCACATATCCTTACAGACTTCACATGTTCCAGTAAACACAGCCAAAAAAATAAAAAAATTAAAGTTTTACAGACTGCCTGTATAAAGTGTTAAACAATACCACTTCACTGCTCAAATCTTAACCCATTACCTTTCTGCCATTCAAAATCACCAATTATTAAACAGCCACCTTCTGCACATAAGCATGCCTACTGCTTTTTATGCTAGATAATGTGTGCAGTCAAAGATAACATGGACACTGCCTATGTTCCCACAGTAATTAACCTGCTCATTACCTCTGGGAAAAGACTGATGAAGGCAAAGGATGAGAGCTATTTATAACTGTAAAGGCAAACAGCCGAAGTATAACAGGTCCCAGCTGTACACCCATCTGACGTGCGGCCAAAGCCGGCTGTCTGGTGCTGAGCGCTGGCAGGCAATGAATGACAGGATCTGTGCTCTAGAGATGTAAGGTGGAGGGGGAGGGAGGGGGACTCACTGCTACAGTTCTAGACTGCCTTCCTGAGCCCGCCACACCTAACCAACCTCCTTACACAGAGAAAATAAAAATAGGAGGGAGCAGAGGACTCCGTCCTTGGGAGTTTGCCACATGGCTAATTTGCATGACTGAAAAAGTATGATAAGGAAGGAAACTGCAAACTTGTAGAAATATATCAGAGAATCTTATTTACACTCACAAGTTACTGGCACGCATGGATTAACACAATTCACTGCTACAAATAAGAATTTGAGAGAAAAAAAAAAAATCGTTAATTCAGGAGGTATTGGTTCTACTCCTTACTATTCCATTACTATGTCAAATGCCAAAACAGAATAAGACAAGCATAAGAAAACCTTCCCAATGAGCCATAATGACAAAATACTGGGGTAAATAAAAATGGGTTAACTAGTTTTACATCAATGTGTACACTTCATGACCTTAGACCACATAAGGCAGCAATCACCTGCAGCAGCCATGTTAGGAAGTGCTTACCATACCAATAACATACATGTAGAGGAAGCGCACTTCTCGAATACGACTCCTAATGGACGCAAGTGAACATTTCATACAGTTCTATAAAGATCATGTACACCACATTGTAAATAAATACCACTAGACAAGTTGAAAGTATTAAAGGTAGGCGAAGACAAAAAAAAAAAAAAAAATGATGGCAGCTACGCAATATGTTTACAGTATGACAATATGGGGCTCGAAATAAGCCTATACAAATACAATATACATTTTTAAAGTGCTAATTTTCAAAATTTAATTTAGAACTCCCATATAGCCACTTTTTTTTTTTTTTAAAAGGATGAATACCCCCTTTCCAAATAGGTGCCATTTGCTTAAGTAGCCATCAGACTGTTAGAATAGCAACTATAATCATCTTATAATACCATATGCATAGGTAACAGTCACGTAGACGAGCTTGAGATACTTTATTTGAAAGCAGAAATCCTCTTTCAAACAGGTGATCTTGTGTCTGTATAAGATTATAAAGCATTTCTTGGAACACAACTATTTTATTATGTGTGTATGTGTATTTATTGTGTGTGTGTATGTGTGCGCGCGCAGAGTGTGTGTATGTATGTGCAGAGTGTGTGTATGTGCTAAGTGTGTAAAATGCAGGGGGGTGGCATTTTTATTTATTTTTTAAAACTTTTTTTAAGTGTTGTTTTAGTCCCTCCTCCCAGCTTCTTCCATGGCCAGGAAGGGGGGATATGGCATTCCCTGGTGGTCCAGTGGCATGGACTGTGCAGAGGGGGCCCAGCACACACTTACCTTCCAAGCAACTCCTCTCACTCTCGCGGCCTGTGTGGTGCAACCCATTGCAACACTGACGGCCGCAGGACTTGAGAGAGTTAGACAGGGGATCTGAAGGGAGCTGTTGGGAAGGTTAGTAAGAGTGTGCTGAGTCCCTTAGGACCCTGGTCTGCATTATCAGTATTGGCCAAAACCGATATTGCTGAAAATACAGAATATGGGCCAGACTGCTAATCAGTCTATCCCTACCTCTCTCCCACCATTCCCCCTCCCCAACTAAACCCCAGCCCTTGTTTAAAAAAAAAAAAAAAAAAAAAGCCACAACAACATCAGCCAACAAGCAGACTCCACTCACATTGCCAGCCTCTAGTATATTCCCCCATGGCACCGTCCGCACCCTGTGCCAAAGCGGATCCTCCCACTAGTCCTTGAAACCCTGTGAAGGTGGAGCACGTTGACATCACGTTAGAATGTGACGTGGCGTGGCTCCGTGCACCTCCAGGTCCTCCACTGCCCAGCCGCAGACATCGCAACACTGACCAACACACACTCACATCATTGTATTTATTGTTCCCTACCTTTGGCAGCTGGTGTAGGGCCACTCCCTGATGTCCAGTGGGAAATCTTCTCTAGGGAGGTCTCCTACCGGCTCCTCACTGCTCCCTCCTACACACTGTTTAGTGAGGTCATATTCCAGCACCACTACAGGGGCGTGCTCGAGGGATCAGTGAGGAGTAGGAAGACTTCTCCCTTGCTGTCGCCAGCTACCTCTCATCCCGGCCTGGTAAATTTTTAGCAGAGTAGGCACCTGCAATGTGGGGAGACCAGGTGCCTACTCGGCCTTAGTAAGCATGTCAAACTCCCGGCTCGCCAGGCCGCAAAAAGGTATTCATTGTGAGCCGTGAGTTTGACATGCTTGCTATAGGGTCACTTAAGACCTTGATAAGGACAGGGTCGAAACATTTTGAAGTCCTTTAAGTGACACCAATTAATTTTTTATCTCACACACATTCCCCACACACTGTGGGGCAGGTATGTCTTGATAAGGGACCTACCCTCCATTTTATTTTGAAAATCCAGATAAAGAATCCTAAAATGTTACTTTTTGGGAAAGCTGAAATTAGGCAGACTAGATGGGCCGACTAGTTCTCATCTGCCGACACATTCTATGTAAACTATGGAGAACAAACATTTTTAGTCCTGCACGACCATAACTCTACAGGAAACAAGTTTATATATCTAACAAAAACTGCAAGAGAAAATCAACAAGAAGCTTTAATTCCTTACTAGCAGTTGCCCAAACCATTTAGTGGGTCAGTAAGAAATTGGAGGATTCAGCATGCTGAAGGCTACTTCCCTTCTCACTCCACACAATCCAAACTCCTCTAGAGCCAGGAGAGGAGTCAAACTGGTACCACAGCTGGTGCCACCTCAGGAATGTATGTCAGAGTCAACTCCTATGGTCCAAGACATTTTGATAATTTTATCATCCCACCAACAGCATTAAATAGACATCACTGCCCAAATAAAAAAAATTAAATAAAAAGGTTTTTTTTGTTTTAGATAAAAACAAATATGCACTTGTATATGCATTTCCCCCCATTGGGGGTATATCTAAAAACAAATTTTAATAGCCGACGTTCTTTTGTTTGCTGCCTTTGCAAGCCAATCCTTTCTCCCCCAGACTTTCTGTAAATGGACAGTCACAGACTTCCCAATACAGCTCACAGAGCAAGGCATGTGCTCTTGGAAATAGCCTACCTCTTGAGTTTAGCTCCACTGAGATAAACAAGCCAGGAAGCAACATGATCTCTTGTCTGCATGAAAGCCGGGTGTGTAACTTTATAAAAGTGTTAATTTCTATTGAAATCTGCCCCCCAACTGACCAGGCCCCTGTAATATGGGATGCTGGTAGGAACTGACAGGATGTCACTTCCTCCCAAACACAAAGCGCGCTGAGCAGGACAGGGAGAGTGAGCAGCACTCCAAGCAAGTAACCCTCTCTGTATCGGTCAGTATATCAGTCTTTGCGCCAGTGTGTTTGTTAGTATGTATATCTCTGTATGTGCAGATATCCCAGCAAACAAACATGATATAAAACTACACCCCTGAACTCCAACTCAAATTGTATACAAGCACATTTAAAGTCAAACGCTACATCCAAACACACCCCTGCATGTAAATGCAAGCATAACTTTCAAACACACCCCTGTATTAAAATACTAAAATTATATACAAACACCATCTCTACACACAGAAGCACACCTACCACCAAGTACTAAGGTCTGTTTAATATCTGTAGAAATTTGCCAAAAAAGAAAAATCTTACACTGTGAATTAAAAGGTTTGTGCTAGGATGTTGGTACACTGTCAAAAGGTTCCTCTGGAAAAATGAATTGGGAACTCCTACTGTACAGGGTTTGTGACCTCTAAATATTACACAGATATAAAAGTTTCACTAATACAATTTATTCAGCAGAGAATGGTCAGTAGGAACTATGGGCCATTCTTCAGCAATTTCCAGAGAGGATTCCATGAATGTATTTAGCGTCAAAACTTTTAAAGGGTAACCCTAAGCACCATAAACAGCAAGCTGCAATAGCTCAGAATGTGCAGTGTTGTCATAAGTACTTCTCATGCAGCCCCTTTATAGATGAGGTGGCATGCTCAATCAATAAATTAGATCATGGCAGGTTATTAATGTAATGAACTGTAACTTTTCTACTTTTTGCACAACCAAAATACGCCTAACCCACTGCTCATCAGCTTGAAGTGCTTTTAGGTGGCTAACAAGAGTCTTTTTCCCATATTTTATAAAAGTGCAACTATCAAGAGAAAAACAGAAGCTTCAGAAGGTTTCTGAGTTGCACCCTTATGGCTGCCTGACAGCTGGAAAGCATAAAGCGAGGCTTTTCATATAGAAGCATTTCAATGCTTCTCTATAAAAAGCATTACAAGAATGTACTCTGCGCGTCCCAAAGCTTCCCTATGACCGGCATTGGACTGGCTCCGAGATCGTCATGATCTCACAGAGGAGAGATATGGATTGACCCTCTGACACTGGAATAGAGGTAAATTATAGCTTCTAATTTAGTCTTAGGGGACCAGTAATCAAAAGAGTCCAGAAACACTCCAGTGTTATTTTTATAAATATTGATAATGCTGAAAAGGTTCATTAACACTTTCACCATGTCAAGCTCCCCTGGCACAGCCTGAGGAAAAAAAAAAAAAAAAAAATTAAATGTTTAACCCCCATTGAGCATAAGCACATACTGCACTACTGAAGGGATGAGTATCACAGCCAAACACAAGTGCCACAACCCCCCTCCTTTCCAGTTGTACTTTTTCCACACTACTTACTAAAATAAAACTTTATTAGAATCTAATGGGGCGAGTAAACCTTATAAAATCATTTATATTAAATATAGATTATACTATACTAGTTTCCAGGGGAGTGGCAGTAACAGGTTATAAACATTTTGGATAACTTTTATATAAAATTCTTCTGTGGCCAAAAAAATATTTAAAAAAATAATGTTTTAATTGTCCAAAATAGATTCTACTAATTAGTACAGTCACTTCTCAAACACTTGAACAGAATTACAGAAGGTAGGAACAGGTGTAGTTTTCCATGTATTGGATAGAATGAAGAACCCTGTAGCTAGGTTTCCAGGGTCAAAAGATTTTAATTAAAATGCTTATCGTGCAGGCTTGGCATTTTGTGCCATGTAGATGTTGAAACGGTTTGAGTCTTTGTTTTGGCAAATTGAGTACCTCCTTTGTCTTTTGATACACACTTACAGTTAGGAATGTCAATGAAATGCAACATATGGTCTAGTGACAGATCCGCTTAAAAGGGACACTATAGTCACCTGAACAACGTCAGCTTAATGAGGTTGTTCAGGTGAGTACTTTAGCTCCCTGCAGCCTCTCATGTAAACACTGTATTTTCAGAGAAAATACAGTGTTTGCAACTGGAGGTGTTCCTAGCTTTCAATGTAGTCACTCAGAGGGGACCAGAGGGACTTTTGAGTTGATGACATCTGACATCCACTCAGATCTGCTGTCAGCAGAGCACAGGGCTGCACGGTGCACAGCATCTCCTCCCTCTGCATGCAGACACTGAACTTTCCCCATAGAGATTCATTGATTCAATTCATCTCTATGAAGAGATGCTGATTGGCCAGGGCTGTGTTTGAATCATGCTGGCTCTGCCCCTGATATGCTTCTTTGTCAGTCTCAGCCAATCCTTTGAGGAAGCACTGTGATTGGATCAGGCTACCACATGTCAGCAGACTGCTTGTTTTTCTGAGTCTAACAGCATGCAGTTTTACAGCTTCTGGCTTGAATACAGTAAGATTGTTACTATATTTATGGAGGCATGAGGGACCCAGGGGGACTAGATGGTGGTGTTAACACTATAGGGTCAGGAATACATGTTTGTGTTCCTGACCCTATAGTGATCCTTTAATGATTCTAAAGCAAGTAAGAATACAAGGCAAGTCACCAATATCCCTTATTTCAAATATAAGCGAGCAATTTCAATTTACTTAGATGCATATGCATTTCTGGCAAATACTCAATTTTGTGTGGCACTCTGCTGCTATCTGCACATATACTGTAAACTTTGTGGGTGGTCATGTTAGCTGTAGGCCTATAAAAACAGGTCCAGTTTGAACACTGAAAGGGACACTCCAGGCACCCAGACCACTTCTGCTCATTGAGTGGTCTGGGTGCCAACTCCCACTACTCTTATCCCTGCAAGTGTAATTATTGCAGTTTTTATAAACTGCATTAATTACCTTGCAGGGTTAAGTCCTCCACTAGTGGCTGTCTACTAGACAGCCACTAGAGGTCACTTCCTCCTTCATAGCACAGATTATCTGTGCCACAGCATCGCTGGACGTCCACATGCTGTGTGAGGACCTCCAGCGTCGCTCATTTCCTCATAGGAAAGCACTAATGCGCATGCACGGCAATTAGGTCTCCTCGGCCGGTGGGCGGGATCAGTCTCCCCACCGGCCGACGGAGCCAGTAGGAGGAGACAGCGACGAGGGACATCGTCGCTGCCTCAGGTAAGTGACGAGGGACATCGTCGCTGCCTCAGGTAAGTGACTGAAGGGGTTTTAACCCCTTCAGGAACCGGGAATTAGTGGGTGGGAGGGAGAGGGTGCCTCCAGTGCCATGAAAACTATCCGTTTTCCTGGCACTGGAGGGTCCCTCTCCCTCCCACCCCCCCAATCCCCGGTTACTGAAGGGGTTTTAACCCCTTCAGTCACTTACCTCAGGCAGCGACATGTCCCACGTCGCTGCCTGCTCCTCCCCCGCCGCCCGGTGGGCGAGACTGATCCCGCCCACCGGCCGAGGAGTCCCAATGTGCATGCGCATGGGCGCACCCCATAGGAAAGCATTGAAAATTAATTTCAATGCTTCCCTATGGGGAATAGAGCGACGCTGGAGGTCCTCACACAGCGTGAGGACGTCCAGCGACGCTCTAGCACAGATAATCTGTGCTAGGGACCAGGAAGTTCCCTCTAGTGGCTGTCTAGTAGACAGCCACTAGGGGAGGACTTAACCCTGCAAGGTAATTATTGCAGTTTATAAAAACTGCAATAATTACACTTGCAGGGTTAAGGGTAGTGGGAGTTGGCACCCAGACCACTCCAATGAGCAGAAGTGGTCTGGGTGCCTAGGATGTGTCCCTTTAAGGCATCGGCTACCAGTACCAGTAGTTCACAGAACAAAGTTGGAAAATACAGAAGTAGGGATCGACCGATTATCGCTTTTACCGATCTGATCGCCCGATATTTGGTATTTTCGGCAATATCAGTATTGGCCAATAAAGATACCGATATTGCTGATAATACATACCAGGACCACCAGGCCTATTACAAGCCAGGCAGTCCTGGGGGGGCCCGCAGCAAGCCGTTACCTTTCCAGCAGCTCCTCCAGCTGTCCAGTGCAAATCTCACAAGTCCGCGCGGCACGCAGACCGCAAGATTTACAAAGGAGAGCTGGAGGAGCTGCTATGCTATAGCCCCCCTCCCTGGCCAGGTAACAAGCAGGTGGAGGACTAAATAAAAAAATTAAATCTGAAAAATTAAATAAAAAAATGCCCCCTACTGCCCCCCCATTTTACACAAATCACATCCCTTCAGAAAAACACACACTGCATTCATTATATACACACACACACACACACTATACAAACCCACTGCATTCATTATATACACACACCACATTCACTATATACACACACACACACACACTACACAAACAATGCATTCATTATATACAAAGTGCATGCACTACACAAACACACACAGCTCCCCTGTCTAAACACACTGCATCCACTACATGTGGCATGTATATTTTGTGCATTTACCTTTAGAAATAGTTGTATTTTTTCCAAAATGGTAAATGTACAGCATATCGGCAAGTTATCGGCTATCGGCCTGAAAGTTCACAGATTATTGGTATCAGCTCTAAAACAAAAATCAATATCCGTCAACCCCCACACAGAAACCACAAAAACTTTGCAAAGTACTAGTAGAACTTTGTTATCTACACACAGTTTATTGCACATTACTGGCTAGAGCCAATATTACTGGCTAGTTGCCAATGAGAAACAGGGCATATAAAGTCCATATAAACTTGCTTCAACTTACTTAATTGAGCTGAAGTGGTCTGGGTGCCCCCAGGTTTTAACATTGCAGCTGTAAACATAGCAGTTTCAAAGAAACTGCTATGTTTACACTGAGTGTTAATCCAGCCTCTAGTGGCTCTCATTGACAGCTACTAGAGGCTGCTTCCGCGATTCTCACTGAAAATCACAGTGAGTAGACACTGACGTCCATAGGAAAGCACTGAGTAATGCTTTCCTATGGGCGGTTTGAATGCGTGCGCGGCTCTTGCCGCACATGCGAATTCGGCACCGACATCGGCAGGAGGAGGAGAGTTCCCCTGCGCTGGAGAAAGGCAAGTGTTGTAACCCCCTTTGGGGGGGGGGGGGGAAGAGGGGAGACCCAAGGACTACATAGTGCCCCCCAAATTTTTTTTTTTTTTTACAAAATGTTGTTTTCCCTGGTTCTCTTCCTCACTTTGTGTGTTGCCGCAGTACAAAGTAGATGAGGGGCCTTCTCAGAGAGAAGCATTGCAGGTACAGTGCATCAATTGCCTATGAGAAGTATTTTTATTGGTCAGTGGATCATCAGTACTAATGACCATGATGAGCTGCAGCAAGGGACTGTCTCGCGACTGGATTAGAGTAAAGTTAACCCCTTTCGGTGGGAAACGAGGACCAGTAATCTAAAAACACCATTCAAAACTCATGTATAATGTTGGAGTGTTCCATTAATGATATAAAATATCAATTTGGCACAACATAAAAAAAAAAAAAAAAGCCACCTTTTTGAACCAAGTTCAGGGATACCAAGCAGAAAATAACTCTGGAAATGTCGCTCAGTCCTCCGCTTAGACCCTTTGTTCTGCCTCTATACAGATCTAATACAGGGGACTGAATAACAGGTGAGGAGTGAGCACAATTTGTACTAGGTACACGTTAAGATGTTCAAGAAACAAGTGAAAATATACAATATAAAAAAAAAAGTTCTGAAAAACATTTGTTTCCAGTTGTTGGAAAGACCGACAGTTTCCTCCCTCTATACTCCGATAACTTTCCCTTCAGTGAGCAGAACTTTCACAAATACACAAGAGGCTACCTTTTGATATGAAACAAAATCCCCAAAGGAGGCAGATTTGTCAGGGGTGTGCCAACGGAATATATATATATATATATCTCCGTAGAAGAGAACTCAAAAGACAAGTGAAAATTGCAGCAAACATTAAAAAAAAAATATATATATATATATAAATATGGAGGACCAGAATATTCAGTACATCTTAAATTTCTTGCAAGAACCAGAACGACTATAGTCAGCTGTATAGTCGTTATGGTGTCAGGTATGCCATTCCAGTGTAATTAGTCAAACTTGTGACTATTTACACTGGGAAGGAGTCATGGCAATCCTGGCACCATAACCACTACAGCAGGCTTGCAGAGATTATTATACTTGTAATGTTCTTGTGATTGGCCTATCTGAGCAATTCCTCTCCAATGAATGAAAAACAAAGACAACTCAGTAAGGATGCAACATGATGTAGGATTTAAATAAATCCAAACAGCACAGGGAGCAAGGATATCCACGAAAATGTACGGGAGGACCACATGGACATATTGGGTAGAAGAGGAAGCATTATAATAAACACCATATTAAAAGGAACATTAAACATTACATTCAATACAGCCTGCTATATCAGTTGACTCCAGAAATGTCCTTGCACCCTTTCCAACTCTGTCATAATCAAAAGAGCAGGGTAGTGTTTGCGTCCACCCCCTGCCCCCATGGGCAGGCTTATGATAGCGCCAACACTGGCTTCTCCTGTTGAAGAAGAAAGGCTTTCCTGAGCTAAGCAGGTCCAATACATGACTATATTCAGGACCAAGGTAAGTTATCGAACCATTCTAAAATTGGTTTGACAAACTCAATCTGGGAGGAAGGAATGGGTAATGGATTAGTTCAATGGCAGCTGACCACATTTAGCCTACCACAATACCCATTGCTGGTATGACTAAAAAGTGGGTGGTCTCTGCTCAACAGTGAACGGGGTGGGACGGGGGTATACACATTCTGTTTGTTTTTTTACATGAGTGGACTAATACAGCTACAAGACACACACGCCTAAAAGGTGGGCTAGTGGCTAAACGTCTGTGTAAGAAAATCTCAAAAACAGCAAGTCTTGTGGTGTATATTCCCAGTATGCAGTGTCTAGTACCTGGAAGTGAAGGCTAGCCTGTGTGTTCCGATCATGCTGGCTATGATAGAAAGGTGACAGAACACACAGTGCATCACAATTTGACCAGTCTGCAGCTAACAGTCCTATGTGCAACAGAGTTCTCACGATGACATTTGTGCACTGAACAAAAGGGCCCTAAATGGGGACGTGAGCATCAGAACTTGACAGATGCATGGCCTGTTGAATTACGTTTTCTTTTAGATCACGTGGATGACTTGGTGCGTATTTACCTGGGGAAGAAATGGCAGCAGGATGCTCTATGAGAAGAAGCAACGCTGGGGGCGGGGACAGGGTAACCA
The DNA here is from genome assembly GCF_036172605.1 of Pelobates fuscus. Classification (NCBI taxonomy): domain Eukaryota; kingdom Metazoa; phylum Chordata; class Amphibia; order Anura; family Pelobatidae; genus Pelobates; species Pelobates fuscus. The sequence goes on along the minus strand of NC_086317.1, from coordinate 199,986,216 downwards.
TGGGTGCTGACTTTCAGGTGGATATTACTTTGACACATGCCACCTACCTAGAGAACGTTGCAGACCACGTACACCCTTTCATAGCAATTGTGTTAACAGATGACAGTGGCCTCACAGGATAATGCCAAATGGCACACTGCAAATTTGTTCAGGAATGGTTTGAGGAACATGACAAAGATTACAAAGAAGTATTTGGAGGCCTTGGCCTCCAAAATCTGCCAGAACAAATCTGATCTACCTTTTACCCCAGACAGCAGGTGCCAACAGTCAAAATATACCGGGAAGAGAGGAGGGAGAGGCGGCGGAACGCTGATGTGTTTCCAGTTCCTCACTGCTCCCTTCCGCACTCTCTGCAGTGATGTTGGGAGTAGGAATATGATGTGAGACTGGCCACAACATCACTACAAAGTGCCGGGGAGCAGTAAGAAACTGCAGGGAGATGATCATTTTCCTCAATGGACCCCAAATACAGACAAGCTACCAAGATCTTTTGGCTAAATGAAAGGTCAATTTGTTTTATGGATTAAAATTGCTATTTACTGTGGTGAAGGTGAGGCTAAAGCCTTATGGAGAAGTATATAGACAAGCTGGAAAATGTTGTCCCCTATTGCCTTCTATGGACTGTCTGACAGACCAAAATTGGCATTAGCAGAGGGGCTTGTCTGACATTACAGTAATATGGTTGAGTAACTACCAATACTACATTATCATGTGGTAATACTGTAATGTAGTGTTATTAACCATGAAAGAGAGGCAGTATCAAAATTATCAAGAAACAATTTCAGGTTTACATGTGGACTTTCATTATGCACAATATTTTGGATCCGTAAAAACTTTTGCACAAGGGAAAAATTTCTTTGCACAGTTACTACAAACAATTAGGGGGACATTGATCATAACCATTACAGTAAGATAACACAAAAAGGGTAATTGACTGACCGGGGAGCAGAAAAAGACCACAGAGCAGAGAAACATTGACTTGATGTCACTCCGTTCAAACACCAGCTGACTAATTTTTCCCCGATTGAACATGCATCTTAAGCAGGGCAAAACAAAGAACAGAGGCTGAGCACAGAATGACCAGGAGGTGTAACACCCGCAAAGTGGAGAGGGAACAGAGGAAAAGTGAGTATATCTTGTATCTTTAGGATATGATGTATTAAATGTATATGGAAGCGATTTTAAGCAAGTAATTTATTTCCATTACAGATTCACTTTAAAGTCAGTTATTCCTCCTTTATCAGCAAACCCAGGAATTATGAATGTTTCTGCAATGCCATAAATACCTTAGCAGTCTTAATGTATGAATCACATTAATCCCTGAGCTCAGTCACCATCAGGTTGTTGTTTTTTTTTTTGCATAATTTGTAAAGATCCCAAATGGTGACAATGTCTCTGGGGGTCCGGTGGTCATGGGGGCCAGTGAAAGGTGAGCGTTCTTACATGAACCAACCCCTCACGGGTGCCACCGCCCTCTTCAGCTCTGTACATTGAGTAGAACACGGAGGTCTATGGAGGATCCTTCCATAGCATCATTTGGAAGATTAACATGTTTCCATTAACATAGCGTTAGGAACACAAATCTGCATTTCTAACGCTATAGTGCTCAAGTTTATAGTTCTGTGGCCACCACTCTCCAACTGCCAAAAAAAAACAAAAACTACATGTACATTGAAATGTTTCACAATGAGTTGCATTTGGTCACATGACAGTTTTAAGTCGCCGTCGTAGAAAAAGCACCTCTAGTGGCTGTCTGGCAGAGTGCCTGCAAAGGGAAGATAGCTTCGCTAGAAACTGGAGAAATGTTTTTTATTTATTTTTAACCCCTCAAGGACACATGACGTGTGACATGTCATGGTTCCCTTTTATTCCAAAAGTTTGGTCCTTAAGGGGTTAATCAGGGTTGGAGCATTTAAGCAAAAAGTGCCTAATGGTTTCTAACTTTAGAAAGGGGACTCACTTATGACTAATATTGACATCAACTGGGATGATCTGCACAAATAAACATTTTAGATAAGGTGAGTGATTTTAACATAAGTCTCTTGAGTATCCCTATATGTAATCATACAAACAATGCAATATTAAATATAAATAATTTAGGGCAATTAAAAAAAAAATAAAAAATAAAGCACACCCACACACACCACTGATTAACAATTATACCAAATCTATCAATATGAACTTGAGAACACTTGTTGGCTTTTTAAATGGATTGAATAAAAGTTAAATTTTATTTGAAAATCTCTACAAAAGCCCTTTGAGTGCGGTCATTTCTGCTATGTCTACATGATCCTTGCCAGACCAGGACCGGGCACCACAGGATTACACCAGGAGTGCAAGCCCTCGCGCTATATTATTATTATTATTATTATTAGAAACTCAGTGTTATTCTACCCAATCACACACTTGCATGACAAAAGAAGAAAGACATTGAAGCCCAATAGCATGGCTTATACAGCAAGATATGTTTAAATAAAAATGGTCACCACTTACCTGACCCTCAGCAATCTCTTTAACCCCTTAAGGACACATGACGTGTGTGACATGTCATGATTCCCTTTTATTCCAGAAGGTTGGTCCTTAAGGGGTTACACTTCTGTAACACCAACCTTATGTCTGTCCAGACTCCTCCGGTGCACCACCTGGCAAACCTTCCTCCATACACTGATGGAGTCTAAATTGAGTAACGTCACATCACTCCGTTCCTATATGCCGGCTAAGGAGCTGCCATAGCAACCACAGCACATGCACAGTGGTTGCTAATAGTGAAGAGTAGAGGGACCTCCATTGGGAGGTCTCTTCTGCACTCCCTGTCTCATTTCCTCTGCATTGAGTGTCTTCTCAGATGGGAGAAGGAAAAATAAAATAAAAAAATATATATAATTTAAGAGTGTTTTCTTCAAATCTATACATTTGCCTGCAGAACTGCTAGTACAATGTATAGATGGAATTTCAAGCTCCTTTAAGAGAGCTTAAGTAGTTTTCTCCTTAACAGGTTCCATTTAAATGAACCTTATCACTGTACCTCAAAGTGTTTGTGGATGTTTAGTGGCAAAGATGACCATGCATGGATGTGTTTACAGTAAAGTTTTTACAATAGGACATATGGAACAGTCTATATTTATATACACACTAAACTAAAAGCCAACAAAAATGATTCCCACTTTTTTTTTTTTAGAACACTCAAATGCAAAACTATTTGTACTTCGTAGATATACACCCAAATGAAAGCATGCATACCTATATGCATTTTTATTTTTCCATTGGAGTGGTATATCTAAAAACAAACTTGCAAAAGTAGATCTTGTCTGCAGCCATTGCAGGTTCTGTCAAACTATTGAGAAGAAATTTAATAAATAGCGGTTTTGTGTTTTTTTTGTTTGTCACCCGCAGATCAATCCCATTTACAAATAACCAAGACAACATTAATATGCTGAAAGCACTGGGCTACCCCAGACCGATCAGTCAACAACTGGTATTTAAAGTTGGACAAAATGGATATTGCTAATGCATTAGGGTAAATTCTTCACAGTATATATGCCCAAGGAGGGGATGGTTTCAGTTGCAGTAAACAGGGTTTTTCCATTAGTGACAGAGCTGGTATTGAATGTGGCATGGGCTCTGTACATCAGGGTTTAACCTAATTTTGAGGGAGTAAGTCACCTTTTTAATTTCAGATATTAAATGGTATTTGACAGGGAATTTGTGTTAAGAGTACCAGTTGGTTAAATTTGTTGATATTGAGGGTTACGCCATCATTAAAGAATCAATAATTCATGAGGACCGTATTACATTTCTTTTGGCATCTGCCACCTAAATCAAGACTTTAGATATCTAATGAGGTACATTACCATGTTCCAGGCTTGGCCTTAAAAACATTTGTGCCTTCAAAGTAAACCTCTTGCTGCACCCACTACAGGACCCGAGCAAAGGATTATATAAGAAAGGGGATACAACCAAAACATGCATTTCTCACTAGTGGTGCTGCTGCAGTAAAGACAAAAATATATACAAAATACAGATTAAGGAACAGCACATACACTGTGTGCATGCTGTTCTATAATATGTATATATGCAAGCCAAGATTCTCACACATCCCGAACCCAAAGTTACATCCATCATTAATACAATCTAAATAGTTTTTCTAAAAATATAGAAGACAATTTTCTGAAGACATACTCTGAGGCACTCTCACAATTTAAGATGCAATAAAAGTCTGGAATTAGTTCATTTCTTCTGTCCCTAAGAGGACAGGTTTTCTGGCATTCAGGAATATATATATAAAAAACAAACAAAAAAAAAAAAAAAACTTTTACAATACAAATACAGAAAGTGATATTTTAGAGCTGTGTTTGGTTTTATGTACTCAAAATCGTGGAATGCTTCAGCCAAGAACTAAGTTTCAGTGCCTAATCGGTGCATCCAACCAATATATCTATATATGAACAAAGACTAGACACCAAATCCAAACTTTATGTATGAAGTCTAACATTACATATCAAGAGCATTTGAAAAAAAGTCATGCTCCTAATATGTACTTATTATAAAAATAAATTTTACACACACACACTTTCTAACATCCAACAAAGATGCTGTTTCGCCTATTTGTTATGCACACTTTGTTTTTAATAACAAATATCCAAATTTTCAGAATACCTACGTAGTGTTGCTATTGCTTTGGTGGGCCACATCATTCTAGCAAATAAGCATGTGATAAAGCAGAAAGGCATCTAGATGAAAGGCATCAGCTTCTTGAATGTACTTTTATTTAAAACAATTTGATTTTGCTTTAGATTTTTGAAGATACAGATTACTATAGCTCAATTATACAGCACTTTAAAGCACTAAACTATGACCTTGGTGAATCGCTCCAAATAAAAACAAAACATCAAACTACACACGAGTCATCCATTGACATTCATTCTTCTGAGTGCTCATTTATTCCCATGCCAAACAATCACAACACCTCAGCCACATCTGTAAGAAGTTCTGAAGCAACCAATGTGCCAAAGATCATATACCCCAGAAGATTTCAAAATAATGTGGACCTTCCAATGCAGTTGCACCCAGCAGGTCAACATCTTCTCCCTTAGCTTAAAAGCCGCTACAGCCTTTTCACCATGTACTGCCATATACCTCCCACCCCCCTTTTCAAGTAACACCCTATGGTAGTGGTCCCCTGTCTTTATAACTTAACTGCAAGATGGAAATCTCAGTTTCCACACAGACAATTTTATTTTATTATTTATTTATTTTTAAACACCCCCCACCCCCCCGATCTAATACAGCGTTTAATTTAAATTAAGTATCAACATTTTAAAACTAGGTGAACTGAAGAGATTCTCCTAGTCGGTAGTTAAAGCCACTATATGGTCTCAAACTTTTAACTCACTTTAAATCCCTAACAATCATCATTTTGGTGTATAACCCTCTAAGTGGTACACATATTGCACACTATAAGGGCACCGCTGCCCTATAGCACAAGCCCCAACACTGGCATGGAATTTTAGTGTGTGTTACCTATTTTCCCTAACATATGTATTTTGTGATTTCAAAGAGAAGTAAAATCCACATTTCATGAGCCTTATTATTGGTTGTCTCTTACAGTAATGAATATAAACTCACACATACTGTGTATCCCCCATTATGCCGCTACACCTGACATTGTATGTTTCCCCCATTAGGCTGCTACCCCTGACATTGTGTGTTTCCCCCCATTAGGCTGCTACCCCTGACATTGTGTGTTTCCCCCCCATTAGGCTGCTACCCCTGACATTGTGTGTTTCCCCCCATTAGGCTGCTACCCCTGACATTGTGTGTTTCCCCCCATTAGGCTGCTACCCCTGACATTGTGTGTTTCCCCCCATTAGGCTGCTACCCCTGACATTGTGTGTTTCCCCCCATTAGGCTGCTACCCCTGACATTGTGTGTTTCCCCCCATTAGGCTGCTACCCCTGACATTGTGTGTTTCCCCCCATTAGGCTGCGACCCCTGACATTGTGTGTTTCCCCCCATTAGGCTGCTACCCCTGACATTGTGTGTTTCCCCCCATTAGGCTGCTACCCCTGACATTGTGTGTTTCCCCCCATTAGGCTGCTACCCCTGACATTGTGTGTTTACCCCCATTAGGCTGCTACCCCTGACATTGTGTGTTTCCCCCCATTAGGCTGCTACCCCTGACATTGTGTGTTTCCCCCCCCATTAGGCTGCTACCCCTAACATTGTGTGTTTCCCCCCCCCATTAGGCTGCTACCCCTGACATTGTGTGTTTCCCCCATTAGGCTGCTACCCCTGACATTGTGTGTTTCCCCCCCCCATTAGGCTGCTACCCCTGACATTGTGTGTTCCCCCCCCCCCCCCCCCCCATTAGGCTACTACCCCTAACATTGTGTTTAACCCCCATTAGGCTGCTACCCCTAACATTGTGTTTTCCCCCATTAGGCTGCTACCCCTAACATTGTGTTTTCCCCCATTAGGCTGCTACCCCTAACATTGTGTTTTCCCCCATTAGGCTGCTACCCCTAACATTGTGTTTTCCCCCATTAGGCTGCTACCCCTAACATTGTGTTTTCCCCCCCCATTAGGCTGCTACCCCTAACATTGTGTTTTCCCCCCCCATTAGGCTGCTACCCCTAACATTGTGTTTTCCCCCATTAGGCTGCTACCCCTAACTGTGTTTTCCCCCCATTAGGCTGCTACCCCTAACATTGTTTTTTCCCCCCATTAGGCTGCTACCCCTAACATTGTGTTTTCCCCCCATTAGGCTGCTACCCCTAACATTGTGTTTTCCCCCATTAGGCTGCTACCCCCAACATTGTTTTTTCCCCCATTAGGCTGCTACCCCTAACATTCTGTGTATCCCCCCCCCCATTAGGCTGCTACCCCTAACATTCTGTGTATCCCCCCCCCCCATTAGGCTGCTACCCCTAACATTCTGTGTATCCCCCCCATTAGGCTGCTACCCCTAACATTCTGTGTATCCCCCCCCCCCCCATTAGGCTGCTACCCCTAACATTCTGTGTATCCCCCCCCCCCCCATTAGGCTGCTACCCCTAACATTCTGTGTATCCCCCCCCCCCATTAGGCTGCTACCCCTAACATTCTGTGTATCCCCCCCCCCCCATTAGGCTGCTACCCCTAACATTCTGTGTATCCCCCCCCCCATTAGGCTGCTACCCCTAACATTCTGTGTATCCCCCCCCCCATTAGGCTGCTACCCCTAACATTCTGTGTATCCCCCCCCCCCATTAGGCTGCTACCCCTAACATTCTGTGTATCCCCCCCCCCATTAGGCTGCTACCCCTAACATTCTGTGTATCCCCCCCCCCATTAGGCTGCTACCCCTAACATTCTGTGTATCCCCCCCCCCATTAGGCTGCTACCCCTAACATTCTGTGTATCCCCCCCCCCATTAGGCTGCTACCCCTAACATTCTGTGTATCCCCCCCCCCATTAGGCTGCTACCCCTAACATTCTGTGTATCCCCCCCCCCATTAGGCTGCTACCCCTAACATTCTGTGTATCCCCCCCCCCATTAGGCTGCTACCCCTAACATTCTGTGTATCTCCCCCCCCCCCCCCATTAGGCTGCTACCCCTAACATTCTGTGTATCCCCCCCATTAGGCTGCTACCCCTAACATTATGTGTATCCCCCATTAGGCTGCTACCCCTGACATTCTGTGTTTCCCCCATTATTATGACCCCCCCTCCCCCAAATGTTGTTTATCCCAATATTCTGCTACCCCTAACATGCTATGTAGCCCCACTATTCTGCCCCCCTATGTTGTGTACCCCCCATTATTCTGCCCCCCTCCCCCATTAGCTAGCTCATTACCTGCGGTGTCCTGGGCAGGCCCTGCCCGCTGCTCCCTGGACTCCCCGGCGGATGAACCCCTCTCTGTCCTGCGGCCCAGCCGGCTGCATAGCCCTCCGGTCCTTTGTGTGGCTCAGGATAGTCTCCCCCCGGGTAGGCCGTGTACCCTCGGCCGGGGCTGGGCGCTGTAAGCAGCTGGTTGAGAGTCGGGGTGGCGGCCGCCGGCTGAGCGGGCCCGAAGCGAGGAGGAGGCGGCGGGTAGGCCGGAGCCGGGGGCTTGCCTGTGGAGGCGGCCGGGCGAGGTGGGGGGTAGCCCGGCGGGTAGGCCCGGTTCGGGTAGGCTGGGTACGAGTTATAGGCCTCGCTGGGAGGCGGGTAGTCGAGTCCCGGGCCAGGCTGGAAGACTCCCCGGGGGTAAGGGGAAAAGCCGAATCCGCCAGGCGGGTGCGAGGAGGCGGAGGAGGCCGCGGTCGTGTCTCCGGACTCCTGGAGAGAAGACACCGAGGCCGCTCGGGTGCCGTTAGCCGCCTCCGGGGAGTCAGAGTCATTTGAGGCCGGAGCCGGTGCCTCGGTCTGGGTCTCCGGCGGAGGGGGGTCTCCGGGGCTCTTCTTCAGCTCGGGGCCGGCGGCGGGCGGGGTCCCCCCCAAACTGGGGCCGGAGGCTGGGGCCACCTGGGCGGCCATGGAGGGCTCGGAGGAGGTCGGGGATGGAGGAGGCCTCCCCCCCCGGAGGTGTCGGGCTGGGTTCGGGCAGGAGGGGAGGGGGAGCCGCTCAGTCGGACACGAGGCGGTGGAGAGGAGGAGGAGAGGCCATTTTACCGAGAGAGGAGGAGGAGGAGGGACAGGCCGCAAAGCGCGGAGCTGGAGTCCCGGACTGGGGGAGGAACAGGCCACAAAACCCGGTCACTGGCGCCAACAAGAATCCGGGCTGCTCGCCTTCCTGCGCTGGGGGGAGACACGGGGAAAGCGGCGGAGTGGAGCACGGAGCGGGTCACACTGAGCGGATCGATCGCTCACACAGGGCCGGCAAAACCCGGAACTAGAGCCCACACAGGAACTGGAGCCGGATCCTCTGACCGGGCACAAGGGGAAATAAAGTCAAAGGGACTGGCAGGCAACCAAGGCTAGCAGCGACTAGTGGGCGCAAACCCCGGATACTGGATCCGTGCTGGAGCGGGGGCAGCAGTGCATGGTTCTCATAATAGGGAGTGCATGGCCCATGGTGAGTCTTTCACACGGGGATGGCAGATGGAAAACCCGGAGCTGGGGCAGCGTGTCACACTGGGCTGGGAGAAGGCGGATTACAGCTAGGAGCTGGGTACAGGCTCGGACAGGCGCTGTCTCACATGAACTGTGAGAACGGTGGGTAAAGCCCGGCACTGTATCCGCCGGAGCTGGGTCCGTTTCTGCTACAAGCTGGGGAAAACCCGGAGACTGGAGCAGGGCAGGTGCCTGGTTACACACACACAAAAAGGGGATTAGGGGCCGGTGCTGGTTCACACAGAATGAGCTTTCATCCTCCCATAGGCTTAAAACAAGGAGAGGCAGAGTAAGGGCTGTAAGACCAGGAGCTGGATCACCGGGCCGGAGCTATGTAATGTGCCAGCAGAGGGTGACATGGAACACGAGGCCGGGCAGTAAGACCCGGGGCGGAGCGCGGGAAAGCTGGAGGGATGCCTATCACGTGACCACGGAGGGCGTTCTAAGAGCGTGCTAACGTCACAAGGCGTGTGCGTCCGGCGCTGAGCTCATTGTGCTGCCAAGTAACGTGCGGGTCACATGGCTGGCGCTGTGCATGCATGTACATATATGTTACCATGTTTACATGCATGCTCTGGCTGTGCACGGCTTTGTTTTCTTTTAATTTGGGGGGGTTATAACAAAAAAAGCTTTGCAGTGTTACTACGAGAAACATAAAATGTCCAAAATAAAATAATAAGTATATTGTCAAATCTGTGACACAGTGTACATGTATGTAGCAACTGGCATGAGTGTAAACCCATACACATGTTGTTTATGTCCCAGTGAGGCTGTATGTACACACAGCCTGGTGCTGGTTAGAGCTCACCATGTCAGAGGGGAAGGGGCACAAAGAACAGCCTGGAGTAATGGATAGGGGGAGGGGTGCTCATTCTGTTAGCAGGACTCTGAGTCCTGGCTTCATACACAGGATCACTGAGAGATCAGAATTGACCACAATGCACTGGGGTTTAAATGGGCTGCTAGCAAAACCAGGGTAGGATTAGAGAGAGGGAGCTGGAGGAGGGAGTGGGGGGAGGTAACATGGGCTGGAGACAAAGGAGGGAGGAAACTACCTTCTGGAGACACTGTTTATATACATACAACTGAAATGTGTCGCACAGCTCGCATGTTTCCAGCAGAAAGAGTTGTGTGCTTCATAAATATAGGATGATTCATCTGAAAGTCTCAAAGCCAAATTGTGTATGCATTTATACATTTAGATGAATGATAACATCATTTGCAGATGCCTAAAATCGTTGCATAAATATTGGAGAAATGCTTTATCATATTATCTCTCCCGAGATATATGTATTAGAACTAACAGATTTTAGTGATATCTGCAGAAGCTCATCCTTGTGAGAACATTTCATACATTCATATATTATACTTTACACTAAAATACCTTACTGAGAGGGGAGGGTGTAATCACTTTTTAGCACATGGCAGCTATCTGAGAAAGAAACATCCTGCAGAATGTCAATTCAGAGTCTAATATAACCAGTGAAGCCACAGAATAAAAGAAACGGCAAATCCTAGTCACAAATTTCAGCATAAATATAATGTAGTTACTGGGGTGTATGTACTCGTTGTTAACATTAGAGTACAGCTAGTATTTTTATTTGTAGAATTAATTAGTCAGAAATGTAGCAATAGTTTCTTTGCAGGTATCATGAGAACAAAATTACTACCCCATTGTTCATGTGTCAGAATAGAGAGGTAAGACTACAATAGAGAGGTAAGACACAGGTGCATGGGGTCCAGGTCTAAATGTAAATATAGATCTTGAAAACGATAGGATGGGGGTTGAAACATTGATCAGGTAACCATGATGTAACTTTGCTTGCACAATAAAACAAGAGCAGCAAGTTCACTGCAAATGTCACGAGATTGCATCTTTTGTATATATGTATATATTTAGTTTTGGGGTTTTTAAATGCATGGATCGCAAGTCTTTAAACCTAATTTATATTTAGTGCTTAGGTTTTTGGTGTAGATATAGCGTGAGTATATAAAGCTGCAAGTAATGAGGATCAAAGATCTACCTCCCTGGGATATTGCAAGTGTGTATGGCAGGAAGACCAGGACATTCTCAGCCTTCACATCCACCTAGTCCTCTCCCACAAGCCCCGACTGTCAGAGCATTGCCATGGCTTACCACAGGAATACCACATAGTGCTGGGACTCACAAGAAGAACCTTAACACAGAAGCAGGATTAAAAATATATATCATATATATCTATATCTGTCAGTCTGATATCCCTCCACAGAACAAAGCCTCTGACCTACCACACAAATTTACACACACATCCATCCATTATACTCACACATACACCACATTCCTTACATATACTGTATCCACTATACATATATGCTGCATTATACACAAACATACAGCATTCCTTACATACACATATTTTCACACACATCGCATCCCCTACTAGATTCCCTGTATGCATACACTCCATTCCCTAAACAAGCACATTACATCCCACGTTTCCTATACTGACACATGCTACAGCTCCTATACATACACACTTACTACTTCCTTTATAACCACATGCAATATATGCCCTACAGTATACTAATACACAATACATGTTGATTGGTGATAAAGGGGCAGAACAACTACAGCTCTAAGTGCCTCAATAGAATGAGGGAAGACCCTGTAGGTGGTCTCAGGGGTTGATCCTTAAGCTACATAAAAGACTCAAAAATTTCCGATGGTAGCCCTGCTGCCACGGCTTGAGAAATATCCATTGTGGACAAAGACCTTTCCTTAGTTTGATAGTAAATAAATCCATAGAATATCATTCTAACTGGGGTGCTGAGAATTGTTACAGTGTTTGGCCACACATGCATTCCATAAGTGTATGGTATAAGCAATATCCTCTGTAATTGGTCTCAAAGAGTAAAATGGGGCTGTCATGTATGTACGATGGAGTACCTTTAATCATACTAGTAACAATATTGCTTTAAGCCTGGTTTATGGTATTGGGAATAGAGCACCTGCAAATATTCACATATCTTTAGACTTCAGTCTAAATCTGGCTTTCTGTTGGTTATATGCACTAACTCTGGAGAGAGTACGCTCTCTGTGCTGTAAATAGATTTCTAGGGGCTGAGTTCCATGGGATAAATGATTTAAACAGGCTGAATATTTTTGCAATATTGCCACTATAGCAATAATGGATATGAATCAAAAGGTTTCATTATAATCATGTAATTTCTTTATATGTTATCCGAAGTATATTATCTAGTTATAGAAAAATAATTTTTTCACTTCTCCTGGTGGTATACAGGACCTGGTCGTATCACTGTCACAAACTTACCTTTAACTGGCGCCCATGCCGCTCCTCTCCTCGGGCCATGCGGGCAGAATGCACTGCGTGGCCGCATTGCCTCGGGACGCGTGGCCAAAATGCTCCACATGGCTTCGCTGCATGAATAGGATGCTTACCTTTGGTCCCGCGAACGAACTGCAACCCCTAAAAATAAAATATAAATCCATGATGTCATTACATTAAAGTGACCGTGTCATCTAGGCCAGGGGTTCCCAACCCAGTTCTCAAGTACCCCCTACCAGTGCAGAATTTAGGGATTACCCTGTTGTGTCTAAAGTGTTTTTTTTTTCTAAATCCTGGACTGTTAGGGGGTACTTGAGGACTAGGTTAGGAACCACTGATCTAGGTGACCCAATGCTGTTTGGGCTCGCAGAGATGGCGTGGACCAATGGGAACTCTTTTAAGCCTATTTAAGGCTTGTTTTAGCCTCCATTCTTTTCCCTATCATGGTTTCTGTTTATATCCTCTTTTGGTGCTCCCAGTGATTTCCTTGTGATTTCCTGTGTTTGACCGCGGCTTCGTATTTGATTCGTGTTTTCTGGTATTCTGACTCCGGCTTTGTCTTGACTATGAGTATCTCTGTTATTCCTGTCCTTGATTTATCTTGACTCTGTTTCTTGTTGTATTAATACGTTAAGTCTGACAATTCTAAGACTCAGTAATACGTCTTTCTGATCCACCTTTTGTGAGTTTCCTCTTCCTGTGTGTTTGGCTATGACTCCCGTGACATTACGATATGGCCATGGACCCTGCAGGAATGGGAGCCTCACAGAATCCTTTCCAGGCTAAATTTGAGGAAGTGGACCATAGAATGGACCAAGTTGCTCAGGCCTTCCAGACCTTGTTAGCCAGAACAGCCCACCTCTGTCTCCTGAGACCCTTCCATCTATGCCTACCCAGCCTGTGCCTGTGGTGATTGAAGCTGCTGGTCAGAACAGTATGACTACCAGCTTGACACCACCTCCTAGATATGGTGGAAATCCTAAGACCTGTCAAGGGTTTATAAACCAAATAGAGTTTCACTTTGAAACATCTCCAAGGTCTTTTCCAACTGAAAGGTCCAAGGTCGGTTTCTTTATGCATCAACTAACTGACAAGGCCTTGGAATGGGCCAATCCTTTATGGGAGGCAAACAAGGACTTCCGCTCCAATCCTCAGACATCCTGACCCTTCACTTCCTTTTATATTGGAAGCAGATGCTTCTGCGATAATAGTAGGAGCTAATCTTTCCCCTGACCAACCTTTACACCCATGTGGTTTCTTCACTAGGAAACTCACACAGGTAGAACAAAACTATGATATTGGCAATAGAGAACTATTGGCCATTATCATAGCCTTGAAGGAGTGGAGACATCTCCTATGAGGTTTGAAAGATCCCATCATGGTGCTAACAGATCCTAAAGAACCTTCTGTACCTCGGAGAGGCTAAAAGGTTAAATTCCAGACAGGCGAGATGGTCTCTCTTCCTGTCCATATTTAATTTTTTAATTACTTATAGACCTGGACCACGCAATGCCAAAGCCGTCCAGGCAGTTCGATGTGAGTGACGAGGAGAGACCAGAGGAATGTTACATCATTCCCCCGGAAAGATTTGTAGCTACAACAGTTCTTTCTGTATCCTTTTCGTTGTTAAGTTGCATCATATCTACCCAATCTGAGTCCCCTGAAGGCAAGCCTAACGATAAATTGTTTGTTACCCCTACTGTCAGACAGGAAGTTATGTCTTTATGTCATGGCAGCGAACCCGTCGGGCACCCTGGAATAACCAAGACTACTAACCTTGTAGCTCTAGACATCTGGTGGCCTTCTCTAAAGAGGGATATCAAAGACTTTGTGTTTGCTTGTGACAAATGTGCAGCTAACAAGACCATTCGCAGGGTAACATGTAGATTGCTCCAACCTTTACCATTCTGTCATACTCGTGGTCGTAGATAGGTTTTCTAAGATGGCACATTTCATACCCCTGAGGAAACGCCCCTTCTCTGCTGAATTAGCTAGGATTGTCTCCAGGGAGGTATTCCGTCTACATGGCATACCAAAACAAATTTTATCTGACAGAGGTAGTTTCTCGCTTCTGGAAAGGCCTTCTGCTCGGACATGGGTATTGAGTTGTCTTTTTCCTCCGCCTACCATTTTCAGACTAATGGAGCTGCCAAACATACCAACCAGTCTTTTGTGCGGTATCTACATTCTTTTGTTTCTCAAGATGATTGGGTTGATCTGCTTCCTTGGGCTGAGGTTGCTCGCAATAACGCTGCTCATGAATACTCTGGGTTTAGCCCTTTTTACGTAGTCTATGGCCGGCATCTTGTTGTTCTCCCGACTGCATTCTCCTTACAAGGAATGCCAGCTCTGGATGTGCACATGACTGGTTTATGTAGTACTTGGGAGCAGGTTCAACAATTACTGGCTAAAGCTGCTCAGAGACAGAAAGCACAGGCGGATAGGCATTGTCCGTGGGCCGCGGGTACCGAATGCTCTATGCAGCCACGAGGACTGAATGCTCCACGTGGCCATGCAGCCTTAATAGAATGCTTACCTTTGGTACAGCGAATGGCTCCCTCTGCTGGTTCGCGGGACGAACTTCAACCCCTAAAAATAAAATATAAAGCCATGACGTTATTACCTTAAAGGGACCATGTCATCTAGGCGGCCCAATGCTGTTTGGGCTCTCAGAGATGACGTGGACCAATGGGAACTCTTTTGAGCCTAGTTAAGACTTGTTTTAGCCTCCATTTGTCATTCTCAACTACCCTTTGTGGTATCTCCCAACTGGACTTAGGCAGGTTAAGCCCCCCCTGGAGACTAAAACTGGAAGCCAAGATAAAGGCAACAAGTAAGGATGGCTAGCTAGATAGAAAAACATTTTAGGGATATGCCTTATTCTTCTTTCTATATTGTTGCTTGCAGTATCCCCTGTCTATATTTTACCCTACAACAGGAGATAAATATGCAGATGTACAATTCAAATCTCCTTTTGAAGCAGCCTGTTTCTCGACATTTTTAAATACCCTCTTTTTAACAATATAGGACTGAAACGTTGATATGCTGCAATATACTTCATACAAAGCAATATATTTTCTTCAAAAAAGCCTGACAACTGCTCTCCTTCCTTTTTGTTTTATTTATTTAGTTCTTGCAAAGCGGCAAGGAAATTTGGAGATGTTAAGTGCAGAGCTATATAAATATATATGTATATTTACACACACATTCAAGTCCATGTACCTTGGGGAGAAGGGGGATACAGTGCTACCTGATTCCGTGATCTCAGAGATTAAACACCAGTCAGAGCCTCTCTCTTATGACTCATACGTCACTCATCGGACCTGGTAATGTGCAGTTTATTCACTCTTCCACAATTCGAGGAACTGAAGGCATGCAAAAGGGGGGTTGACATGGTAGGGGTGAGTGTAAATAGTCACTGAATTAATGTATCAGGGCTCACAATTTCAGATCTTAAGCCGAGAGCCAAGGTATGCAAGTGACTCGCCATCACAAAGGTGATTTTTGTCACGTTTTCTATTTTCACAGTGTGCTTACTGTCCCAACACCTTAGAATCCTCAGCAAGACACAAGGTAACAATCCAGGGAGTGATAGTTAGGCATATTAAAGAGCCTTAGAGTGACCAGGCTTAACACCAAGTAGGAACTAGGAAGTAACAGAACTGTAGTAAGAGTTTATTCAAACTACTAGGAGAACAATACAAACATAAATAGCAATGACAAACAGTAATACTAAGCTGACACTACCACAGTATCACTGGAAACTCAAGATCAGAAACAAGACTGGTCTGGTACATATACAGAAACAGGAATAGATCATGGTCAAATGAAGCCGGAGCAGGACAAGTCATGGTGAAACATAGGTCTTGTACACCGGGATAATACTTGAAAAAGCAGGGTCAATCACAAGAATGAAGAACATTATTAACACGCATAGAACTCAGAGACCACAAAAAATCACCAGACCATAGAAAATCCAGTGTATTTGTAGGCCCTGGTCCTATTGTCAATTTAGCATCGCTGATCCATGCACAGAGAGTCCAATAGGATGCCAATCAACTAAAATAAGAAAAGGCCAAAAGCCTTCTTATCAGTGCTTGTACAGACACGATTGAGATGAGACAGAGCGAGATTACATTTCAACACTATCATCATTTTTGGGTCATGATTTATTGTTTGACACGGAGAGTCAGATCTGGATGGAAAGCGCAAGGACTGTTGTTGAATTGAGACAGAAGTGTCATTAGAGGTAGGTTTCCTTACTTTATTCCCCAAAGGACAGCCCACTGGGTGATTCCTTTTAGGTTTTGAAGGGAATAGATTATGAAAGTTTTTGTTAGGAGCTTGGCACGGACATCATTGGCACAGGTACATGATCTCTTCTCTGGTCCATATCCTTTACAGTGGACCACATACTTTGGCCTGCCTCTAGAGATACATGGGTGAATCATGTGGACTTCACTTTTCTGATGACTGTCAATTAATATAGAAGCTGGAACAGTAGGAGAAAGAAGAAGAAAATCTGTTACAGATCAGGGGTTTGAAAAGGGAAACATGACAGGTATTGGGTAGAAGAAGGCTCTTGGGCAAGGCCAGGGTTTAAGCCACTGGGTTTTCCCAACAGGTAATGAAATATAGTCTGATGTAATTGGGAGCCAGTTTGGGATACAAAACTTGCAGTATAATGGTCTGAGTTGACAGCCAGACTCTGTCCCCAACCTGACCCCAAGTCCCCAAGCCAGACTCTGTCCCCAGAGCTGGTCTCTTTTGGATCAGTATCGATTGATTCAGGATGCACTTAAGTTGCACCCATGGACACCTTACTTCAGCCAGATGGTCATCCACGGCAGGGACCTCAAACAACCAGAACTGTAGGAGGAAATCCTTAATTTGCCATAAATAGAGCATAATAATCACAATTACCATTATTCCTGAATAACTCAGCCAAAGGCAGCAAGTCAGCCCAATCTTCCTGGTTCTTAAAAAGCAGCCGGGGCGCTGCTCCAGAGACTATTTGATCTTTTAAAAGCACCATTAGATTGTTTCATGGTATCTGTGTCTTTGACGCTAACTATGCATTATTTTTTGGTGCTGGTTTCTTTCTGTATGCTGCCTCCACTTAATTTCTGGCACCATGCATCATTCCCTGTTCATAATCAGCATAAAGATGCAGAACGCCGCCTTCACGCTCCAATTTATGATGCCACTGAACCTCACGTCAAAAATGACGCTAGCGTTCCTGTATAATTTATGATACAGATGTTGCAAATCTTGGCATCACAAGAAGGATGCTGACTAGTAGGAGGGTGTTATCTGGAATTGACCTTGCTCTGTTTCTTGTGTGTACTTCTGTAATCCAGAACTAGTTAGTTTACTCAATATTCCGTACTTTTGTTATCCTGACCTTGGCTTGTTCTCCTGTTTGTACCTTTTCTCTTTTCCTGCCCAGTCGCTCTAAGGTCTGGTAATACAATCTGTGCTACCTCTGTACTCTCTGACCTAAACTCTGCGTGAAGGGGTACTGTAATCCTGACAGTTGAAGGGTGGTATGCCTAAAGAAAAAAAGAGCTGAATTTCATTCAAAACTGAGAAATAAAAGGTCTCCCTCTGTCCAAGACTAATTACATGTGTACCCTGAGACATCTGACTAACCTTGGAAAGTTCCATATTCCTGCCACGGCTTCCCTTACACTAAAAATTTTGGGGTGGGATTCTGGTTGGATAATACATATGGGTTTATCTGAACTGAGACAGAATTTATGACAGTTGGGACCCAAAGAAGTTATTTTATCATCCTCCCAATCGATCCTAGGAATAGGCTTAGGGAGCCATGGGAATCTTACGACTATTGGCCAGCAGGGAGAGGAAATTTACTCAAAATATATGACACCCACGAATAAACAGATGAAATTAGTTTGTCAGAAATTATCAGATTTCAGAGTTGTCTACCATCTATGGCATCGATGGCCATGGGTGTCATTCTCTTTGGATAATAGGTGAATGTTGTTCTCTTTATCCACTTAAAGGACCACTCTAGGCACCCAGACCACTTCAGCTTAATGAAGTGGTCTGGGTGTCAGGTCCATCTAGGGTTAACTAATTGTTTTATAAACATAGCAGTTTCAGAGAAACTGCTATGTTTATCAATTAGTTAAGCCTTCCCCCTAATCCTCTAGTGGCTGTCTCACTGACAGCCGCTAGAGGCGCTTGCGTGATTCTCACTGTGAAAATCACAGTGAGAGCATGCAAGCGTCCATAGGAAAGCATTATGAATGCTTTCCTATGTGACCGGCTGAATGCGCGCGCAGCTCTTGCCGCGCGTGCGCATTCAGCCGACGGGGAGGAACGGAGGCGGAGAGGAGGAGGAGAGCTGGAAAAAGGTACGTTTTTACCCCTTTCCCCTTTCCAGAGCCGGGCGGGAGTGGGTCCCTGAGGGTGGGGGCACCCTCAGGGCACTCTAGTGCCAGGAAAACGAGAATGCTTTCCTGGCACTAGAGTGGTCCTTTAACGACGGAAGCCACTGTCCACACTATTAGCCAAAACATTTAATTTGAGCTATAGGTTTGTTTCACCGTAACCTAAGGGTGTCTCTGCTAAATGCCCACATACATATTATATATAATTTTTTAAAGGACAGATAGGGCTTTCATTTAACATCCTCTATGTATACCTAACACAAAACAACAAAGTTTACACATCCAGTGCTACTAATTAAAAAGAGCTCAAAATAGATTCATGTATGTCAAGGACAAGTACAATACCTCAGTACGCAAAGTATAACCTCAGTAATAAAACATGTACCTCTGTACCTCAGGTGAGGAATCCACTCCAGTTCTCCCACGGAGGCTGGGTGGAGTTAAATTAAAATGTAAAAAAATAATTATAATAGTAACTTGTGTGTGTTGAGGGAAATGTGTATGAGTGTGTGTATGTGTGTCTGTCAGTGAGTGTGTGTCTGTCTGTCTGTCAGTGAGTGTGTGTGTGTGTGTGTCTGTCTGTCAGTGAGTGTGTGTGTCTGTCAGTGTGTGTGAGTGTCAGTGTATATATGTGAGTGTATGTGTATCTGTGAGGGTCAGTGTATCCTTGAGGGTCAGTGTATCTGTGAAGGTCAGTGTGTATAATTGTCGTGTTTGATTGCCATGTTGGCACTTTAAGGAAAAAAAGTTGGTTTGTATTGCGGTTTGGGCACTCGGGCTCAAAAATGTTCACCACCACTAGTCTATACTATTGGATTCATTGTCTCCTTATCCTCATATGTTGGATTATCACTGGATATGGCTACTACATTCCATACTGAGACAGGGATTGTACCGTCAATGTGCAATACAGCAGAGCTCTAAAGAAGCTCAGCAAAGTGTGAGTTAGTTCTCTATACAATGTTATTATTGGTTGGATTCAACATACTGCACTATTATTTATTTGTCCTTTTTTCCATTCTGAAGTTACGCTAATTGAACTATTATTCACTTGATCAAACTACGTATATTTGTGCAAATTACTTTATGTATTACATCATAAAGATTCTTTAAAATACTTGGCACACATTCTTTTTGCCGCAGTTTATCATTTTCTGTTTTGCATATATTTTGTGTTTTATACAAGATCTCTGGGAATCCTTGATTGATTTAATGCTTCCACTTGTTACACTTGTAGTGATAGTTATAGTATAAATTCAGAAAGATATAAGAAATAAACTACATGAACAGACAAATAATACACTAACAAATTTGAAACAAAATTGGTATTACTCAAACAGAGTAGGGAGCGCTTTAACAAATAAATTAAAAGCTCTAAATCAAAGAAACAGAATTAAACAGATTACTTATGAAGGATCTCCCTGTCTTTCTTCCCTCCAGATCGGCAAGGCGTTTAGATCATATTATGAAACAATATATTTTATATATATATATATATATAATTTACCGGAGTCTCAAAAGTCAGACCAACAAATGGCAGAATTTTAAAAACAAAAGAAACCTGTCAGTTCTTACCCCCTAAAAGCTATTATTACTCAACGAACCCCTTACGCAAAATGAGATTTTTAATAGAGTTGTGGAGATGAAGAAGTGGAAAGCACTAGGCCCAGATGGATTTACCTCTTTATTTTACCAGATTTTACATCTGGTAATCGGCCCATTACTGGAGCGTGTGTACAACGCTATAGCCAAACCAGAAGGCTTTCCAAAAGAGATGCTTTAAGCTACTATCTCACCTATCTTAAAACCCGGCAAATATCCTACTATTGTAACTAATTATAGACCCATATAATTAATCAATTTAGACATAAAAATATATTCTAAGATTTTAGCAGACAGATTAAACCAGGTCAGCTCAAATTTAACTCATCCGGATCAAGTGGGATTTGTGGTGGGTAGGGCAGGCGAGGACAATACCCACAGAGCCATTAACATCATTAACGAAATTCAGCATAGAAAAATTCCATCAATTATTATGGCGCTCGATGCAGAAAAAGAGTTTGATAGAGTAAACTGGAGATTTTTAGCACAGACTCTGCGGGCGTTTGGACTCCCCAGCCATTTCGCAGATCTGACTATGGTGTTGTAAACACTTCCAAGTGCGAAAAATCACGGGTCCCTTTCTTAGTTCGATGAGTCTTGAGATACGTAATGGCACTTGCCAGGGCTGTCCTCTAGCTCCCCTTCTTTATGTCCTTACAATTGAAATACTGACTGTTTCTTTGAGGATAACACCACAGGTATAAAAGTAGGAAACCAAGACCATCTAATATCTTTGTATGCAGATGATATTTTGTTAACATTGACTTCTCCTAGCGCCTCGTTCTATGCAGTTCTGGAGTTATTACAAATATATACGGTAGTTTGTATTCTAACTATAAAATAAATCTTTCTAAAACTCAAATTATTCAATTTTACCTATCGGATTTAGAAAATCATAACCTAAAAAGAGTTTGATACATTAGATTGGAATAATAAAGAGATCCAATACCTGGGAATTAAACTTTTTGCTAGACCTGGGAACTTGATCTCCAAAAATTATTCAGATTTGATTATAGACCTTAAAGATTGTATTTTTCGTTGGAAGGGCCTAGAGATATCCTTGTTAGGGCGGATAAATATCATAAAGGCTTATCTAGTCCCTAAAGCGCTATACCTTTTCAGAGCCATCCCAATTCCAGTTCCTTTGGCCATAATGTATGAGGATCCAAGAAGCCAAGAATCCCTGGAGATATTCTTAAAAGAAAGACAGATGTTGGTGGATTGGGATATCCCGACATAAAATCCATGAAGCATGTATGCTTTCAAACCTATTTATGATAAATATAAAAAGAAACAAAAAATTGGGATGGTACTTATTGGAAAGAAATAATTGTAGAGGACTTGATCCTTTCTTTTTCTATGGGCGGATCCTAAATGTTTCAAATCTTTTAATATATCCAATCAGATACTAACAGGTCTTATAAAATGGATGTTTAAATTTAGAAGAAAAATATGGAAATTCTCTACAATTAAATATATAATGAGGACCAGTCCAATCATAACTGTCCATACACCTTGAAAACCTGAATATCTTCCACTGGCAATCTTATAATATAAAGACTATATCAGATATATATGATAACAATGTGTTATACTCCTTTGCTGCTTTACAAACAAAATTCAATCTACCATATCGTGAGTTATTTCACTATATTAGGATTAAAATTTGTCTCTCTTTAGATCTATCTTTTGAGCCAGATATAATAGATACTATAGATAAATTACAAATCTCCTCAAAAACTGTTGCCACAATAGGTAAAGTTCTTGATAAAACATCTTGTATAAATAAACCCAAAGCTGTCTTGAGATGGGAGTTAGATTTGGGTTTTTCTACAACTTTACAGACTTGGCAGACTAGAAGAGCCATGCACTGCATTAATTTACATAAGCAATATTTAGAAGTACCGTAGTCCAAAGATGGTATTTGGTCCCTGCCAGGCTCTCAAAAATATATTCCACTCAAGTGAACCAATGCTGGAGATGTCAAAATCCTATAGGTACGTACATGGGACTGCCCCAAACTTACCTCTCTTAAAGGGGATCTAGAGCAACAGATCAGAGATCTTTTCGGTATACAATATAGGCTGACATCTCAGGCTTTCCTATTCCACATTGATCTCCCGTCATCTGATAAACAGAAGAAATATCTCTATATTAATATTTTTGTAGCAGCAAAAATCTGTTTAGCCAGATATTGGAGAAATTCAGCCATTCCAAAATGGGCTGAAATACAAACACAAATAAACTTTTAATGTGATGCAGAAAAGCATTTTTTTTAAGAGATACAAAGAGATAGCAGCTTCTTTGTTAACTCTATCAGCCATCACCTCCAAACTTCCCCTGCTACCTCTTGTCTCAAATCCCCATCGTATCCTTTAGATTGTAAGCTCACAGGCCATCTAGCCAAGCACTATAAAAGAGCTCCAATGGCTAGATATCAGCTTACAGGCAGGGCTCTCTCTACCTCTTGCATTTGTCTGTGTATATTGTACGTTTCTCCACTAATTGTACAGCGCTGCAGAATCTGTTGGCACTTTATAAATAGCAGTAATAAATAAATAAACTCAGCTATATAAGAATATATGGGATCCTTGGATACAATATCGAAATCAAGTTCTACCCTGTAAGTTTGAGTCGAAAACACCTAATTTGAGCTTCCACCCCACCACCCCCCAAGAGGCCAACCGAAGCAGCTAATAACTTTATATTAATTCTTTTTTTTTTTTTATCTTAAGACTTGATGCATCCCTAGATGTACTTATGACTAAAGAATATTATACCCCTGAGTTAAGTGATTAGAAGTGACTTCCCATTCTATTTCCTGAATAACTGTTTATTTGATTGTATCCGGTTTTTCTTTTCTTTTTTTTATTTAGATATTGAACTGCATATTAAATAGACATGTGCAATTCGTTTCAGTCCGAATGTGAATTCGGACGAATTTCGGGCAATTCGGATATTCGGGTACTTCCGAATGTCCAAATAGATGAATTGCAGAAGTCCAGAAGTTCAGAAATTACCGAATTTCTGAAGTGTCGAAGTGCCAAAGTTCCGAAGTGCTGAAGTGCCTGAGCAGTGGGTGGGGGCCCTAAATTAGAACAAGGGGGGACCTAATGTGGTCTCCCATGGCCCCCACCCCTGAGCGGTGGGTGGGGGCCATAAATATTAATAAGGGGGGGGGACCTAATGTCATCCCCCTGGCCCCAACCCCTGAACAGTGGGTGGGAGCCCTAAATACTAATAAAGGGGGGACCTAATGTCCTCCCCCCTGGCCCCCACCCCTGAGCGGCGGGTGGGGGCCCTAAATAAAAATGTAACCCCCCAGGTGACTAGGGGTCCCCAAACCCCTAGTCACCCCCCTCCCAAAAAAACACCTACCTACCCCCCTCACCCTAAAAAAAAAATGAGGGGGGCCATTAACCCCTTAAGGACACATGACATGTGTGACATGTCATGATTCCCTTTTATTCCAGAAGTTTGGTCCTTAAGGGGTTAACTAAGTACCTGTAAAAATAAAACTTAAAATTTTTTGAATAAAACTTACCGTTTTCTTTCTTCTAAAATCTTCTTTTTTCAAAAAAGGCCAAATAAAAATCCATAATAACCGACGCACTTAAAAAGAAATAAATAATCCTTCTTCACCCATGGAGGGCTCCGCGCAGACTGAGCTCTGCAGGGCGGGGCAAGGCTTATAAAGCCTTGCCCCGCCCTGCAATTAGGCTCAGAGCACTCTGATTGGTGGGTTTAAGCCATCCAATCAGAGTGCTGTGACAGGTAAATGTAGAGACTTCCATGGGTGAAGAAGGATTATTTTGTTTGCGCTCGTTTTTTGTTTTTTTTAAGTGTGTCAGTTATTATGGATTTTTATTTGGCCTTTTTTGGGGCTGAAAAAGATTTTAGAAGAAAGAAAACATCAAATGGTAAGTTTTTTTTTTTTACAAGTACTTAGTTAATGGTCCCCCCCTCATTATTTTTAGGGTGAAGGGGGTAGGTAGGGGTTAGTTTTTTTTTGGGAGGGAGGTGACTAGGGTTTTGGGGACCCCTAGTCACCTGGGGGGATTTTTATTTAGGGCCCCCACCCACCGCTCAGGGGTGGGGGCCAGAGGGGAGGACAATAGGTCCCCCCCTTATTGTTATTTAGGGCCCCCATACCCTGCTCAGGGGTGGGGGCCAGGGGGGAGGACAATAGGTCCCCCCTATATTATAATTTAGGGCCCCCACCCACCGCTCAGGGGTGGGGGCCAGGGGGGAGGACAATAGGTCCCCCCCCTTATTCTGATTTAGGGCCCACACCCGCCACTCAGATGTGAGGGCCAGGTGGAGGACAATAGGTCCCCCCCATTATTTAACTTTAGGGCCCCCACCTGCCGCTCAGGAGTGAGGGCCGGGGGGAGGACAATAGGTCCCCCCCCATTATTTTACTTGAGGGCCCCCACCTGCCGCTCAGGTGTGGGGGCCAGGGTGGAGGACAATAGTTTTCCCCCTTTTTACTTTAAGGCCCCCACCCGCCGCTCAGCGGTGGGGGCGGGGGGGGGGGGGAATAGCCAATGGGACCCTTTTTTTTTTTGCTCACTGTTCAATAGACATGCCCCTAATCGTGGTATAGAGAGTAGGGGCACAATTTGCTAATACTAAGTAATTTTTACTTGATATTAGTAAATTTGGCTGAAAGACCAATTTAGGTCTTTCAGCCTTTTGGTAGATAACTCCCTAATACCGTGGGAATTAGAGAGTTATCTACTAAGCGGCTGCAAGAGAAGTGCCGAAGTCCCGAAATTCTGAAATTCCGAAATTCCGAAGTTCCAAAGTGTTGAAGTGCCGAAGTCACGAATTTCGGAATGCCTAATATTAAAGATTATTGAATATTACCACAATCATTTGTCTTCAGGGGCTTTGTATACTATCTGTACATCATTTATATGTTTTATGTGTTTTATAAATCTGTAGAAAGCCTAAATAAAGACTGATATATAACAATTATAGTTAGCGCATAAACCATCTCATTTTGTACAACTCATAAATGCCTCAATGAAAAAGTGACAAAACAAGGGGCTTTGGCAGGTCCTACTCTAACAGCCAAATGTCCTGTGCCAAAGATGGGGTACATTGAAGTTGTGGCAGGCTTATGCAATGTATGATCATATAATGTAACTAAACCCCATTATTTTTGCCTAGATTAGGTGTTTAAAAAAAAAAAAAAAAAAATCTGTCAGCAAGTTGCTGTTTAGTGGATAAGGAAGTGCGCTGGATATTCATTTTCAATAAAAAAGTGATTGACAAAAATAGATATTTTTATAATACTAAATCATTTTAAATGTTTACCAAAAACAGTAATTCATTTGGAATACTTATCCAACAATATTAAAGGACCACTATAGTGCCAGGAAAACATACTCGGTGCCCCCACCCTCAGGGACCCCTTCCCGCCGGACTCTGGGGAGAGGAAAGGGTTAAAACTTACCTTTATTCCAGCGCTGGGCGGGGAGCTCTCCTCCTACTCTCCACCTCCGATCCTCCCTTTCGGCTGAATGCGCATGCGCGGCAAGAGCTGCGCGCGCATTTAGCCGGTCTCATAGGAAAGCATTTACAATGCTTTCCTATGGACGCTTGCGTGTTCTCACTGTGATTTTCACAGTGAGAATCACGCAAGCGCCTCTAGCGGCTGTCAGTGAGACAGCCACTAGAGGATTTGGAGGCTGGATTAACCCTATTATAAACATAGCAGTTTCAGAGAAACTGCTATGTTTATAAAAAAAAAAAAAGGGTTAATCCTAGAGGGACCTGGCACCCAGACCACTTCATTAAGCTGAAGTGGTCTGGGTGCCTAGAGTGGTCCTTTAAGGCAATGAATCATTTATTTATTTTTATTTAGTATCGGCGCTTAGTAGAAAATCCACTTACTTAGTAGAAAATATAGGGGGAAAAACCAAACCATATCACAGTGTAATGGACAGTTGCAAAAGTAAAAGTTCCAAAGTTAATGTTTTTAGAAGGATTTGTCCAGATAGTGTAGGGAATTGTAACAGTTCAAGATAATCAGCAATCTCTGTAATTGAAGTTCGTTTCTTCCTATATCACCATGTATCCAACCTTAAAGCAAAAAAAAGATACTAACATAGTGTAATTCAGTTACATTTTATTTCCCATACAAAAGGACCCCCCCTAAATAAGAACTCTTCATATTTTTTTGTTACTCTTAGTTCTTATTTAGGGGGGTCCTTTTATCTAGATTCTAGAAGATACTGTACATGGCATCATGCAGGTCTTCCAGATTTTTGGTGCAAATCTCCAGTTCTACATCATCCCTGTATTGGATTCAGTGACTTAACTAATATAGAGATGGCTCTTTTTTGAGTCCCTCTCTAGCACAAGGATATATTTTCAACTGTCCTACAACTTCCACAATACTTTGCCAGCTGGGGATCTACCATTTACCCATTCTTGCAGGTGGAGCTGGAGGAGCAGGGGGGGGGGGGGGGGGGGGGGGGGGTTAGAGAGAAGAAGTTAACAGCTTCTGTGTGTTTGAAAGTTAGCATGATTTTGTATGGAATATGTATGTGTGAATGAAGGGCTGTTTTTGTGTGTAGTGAGGTGTTGGCATTTGAATGCAGTTTGTATGTACTGTAGCCATTTCAATGCAGTATTTGTGTGTAGTGTTGACATTTAAATTCAAAAGTGTATTGTGTGGTATTGTCGTTTGAATGCAGTTCTGTGTGCACGTTTGAATGAAAGAGTATGTTGGAAGTAATGACATTTGGATGCAGCGGTGTGTTTGCATGTATTGTTTGTGTTTAAATGTATTTGTGTGTAATGTTAGCTTTTGAATGCAGGGGGGTATTTGTGTGCAGTGTTTGGATGCAAGGCATACTTGTGTGCATGGTTGGTGTTAAAATACAGCACGTGTTTGTGTGCAGTGTTTGAATGCTGGGTTGTATGCACTGCCACATACACTGATACACACAGACACCGATATGCACAAATACACCCATATATAAGTAATAATTACATATTTTTAGACATCCTCCTTTTTCTTTACATGTTTTGTGCAAGGATGGTCAAGGATGATGGTAATCTAAGATGTCAATGTTCCTCTGTCTCTCTGTGACTCCTTCTCTTAGGCCACATGACTCTCTGCAAGCTGGGAGGAAATTACCTGAACTCACGTCCTCCCAGCAGGCCATGAGTGAACTAATAATGTAACAGGAGCCAGATCCGGCACATTATTAAAAGGGCCACAGTGTGTTTAACAGAGATGCCCATTGGGTTGCCCTAAGTATGAGGGCCATCCAATGGGCCACCGCCTCTGCTGGGCACCATGGGACACTAATTGCTCACACTGGAGTAAGCTAAAGTCCCTGTCATATTAATTTTTTTTTACTTGTGATGAAGCATACTTTGCGTTATGGCACATTCTATAGCTAAAAGTATTTAGTTTGGAAAGGATATCCATGGCATCACTAGGGGGGTAGGGACATCATGAGAAGGGGTGATGTTGTCCAGCCCATGCAAAGGGTTCTGTGCCCACTCTTGAGCCAGTGAGAAAAATCACAGATGCCATTGTCACTGGACAGCCAGGCCAGTGTTATCTCTTATCGGTGGGCTTCCCCATAATATACTCAGAAATTGTATATAGGTCCAAATAAACAAAATTATTTCTTTATTTTAAACAGACCTGCAACAAACCGTCCAAGTTTCTGACTATGTTAAAGGGACGCTCCAAACCCCTAAGGTATTTCACCTTTCGAGAAGAGTGTGTCATTTTTTTTTTATTTTACAAAAAGTACAGATTAAAACCACTTTTAAATTAACCCTGTTACACACACTGCCTATTAATCAGACAACTGGTCCTTTTACTTTATGGTTTGGTTAGCTCAGTGGAGTGAAACTCAAGAGATAGGAAATTGCTCAGAGGATCTGCCTTGCAAAGACTTTTCATTGAGCTGCATTAGAAAGTCTGTAATTGGACAACCACAGAAAGTCTTGGTGGGTTAGAAAAGTAGTGCTTGCAGACTTCAGGCAAGGAGGGCTGCCATCAGTGGGGTACAGCCAGTGGTGTATCCTGGTTTTGTGCTGCCCTAGGCATGACAAAACTAATGCACCTCCCCTCCCTGCCTTCTAAATACACATACACACAGTCACTAACAGACACGCATACACACGGTCACTAATAGACACACACACACACATTTTTTTTTTAAATTCAATCCCCCCAGCCTCCTTTTGGGAATGCTGGGGTGGATAATCACTTTCCTTGGGGTCCAGTGAGGCTACTGGGCGGCCAGCCGGTCACTGTAGTCGACGAGAGAGCACAAATCCTCCTGTTCAGTTCCCTCGCACGCCACCTAGTGATGCCGGGGCCGGAGTGACATCATATTCCGGCTCCGACATCTCTGCGGTGCGTGTGAGGAAGCTGAACAGGAGGATTAGGGCTCCCTCGCTGCCCGCCCGGAAAGTTCCGCCGCTGCCAGCCTGGTGGGCCCTGAGGTGGCCAGCCGGCCAGATCCTGGGCCCCTCAGGATAAGAGGCTGGCAAGGCATTTGCCAGGGCGATTGGGGGGTGGCTTTTTTGCCGCCCCCCAGAAAGTGCTGCCCAAGGCAAATGCCTTTTTTGCCTCGCGGTATACACACCCCTGGGTACAGCCCATACAGTGTTGCAGAAGGCAGGACTGGCCCGTCCATTGACCCCAGTGGAGCCATGGCTCCAGGCGGCATCTAGATAAGGTCATTCTTGGACCCAGGCAGCACAATGTCTTAGGAGAAGCAAAGAGCAGCAGTAGCCAGCAGCTCCATACAGAGCCACAGATTTGGGGGGACGGGGGCAACAGCATAACTGCCTAGTCCATGTATCTGTGAAGGAGCTGGTCTTACCTGCCAACAAAGAACAGCTTCTTCACAGTGCAGGTTGTTAGACCAAAAGTTACTGATGGAGGGAGAAGGAAATTATGCTGGGGAGGATGATATAGAGTTGGGGGAGAGGGATATGGAGAGGATAGAGAGTGGTGGAGAGGAGAGAGATGGGGCTTTTAGGAGAGATGTAGATGAAGCTGGAAAGGAGAAGGAGCTGGGATGAGAGAGCGATGGAGCATAGATGAGATATGCAGCTGGGGTGAGCATTAAAATGCTGGAAATAGGGAGATGGAGATGGAAAGAATGAGATGGAGCTGGGTTGAGAGGGGGCTAAAGAGAGAGGAAAGTTTAGCTGGGGCAAGGGAGATGGAGCTGGAAGTGAAGCTGGGGAAGGGGGAGATTTTCAGGAGGAGAGGGAGAAGGAGCTGGGGAGAGAGGGAGAGCTGGGGAGAGAGAGAGATAGAGCTTGTGGATAGAAAAATGGAGTTCAGGTGAGAAGGAGGTGGAACTGGGGAGAGGGAGGTGGGGGAGTTGGAGAGAAGAGTGTGAAATGGAGTTGGTTGAGAGGTATATGGAGCCAGGATTAGAGGGATGGAGAGGGGATATAGAGGTTTGAGGAGAGAGAAAGATGAAGCTGGAAAGGAGAGAGTGAGCTTGGTGTGAGATGGAGCATGTTTGAGAGAGATGGAGCAAAAAGAGAACATTAGCTAGAGAGTGAGATGGCGCTGAGGTGAGAGGGAGCTGGTAAGGAGAAAGGAAAATGGAGCTGGGTTAAGAGGGAGATGGACGTGGGTGAGAGGGAGCTGGTAAGGAGAAAGGAAAATGGAGCTGGGTTAAGAGGGAGATGGACGTGGGTGAGAGGGAGCTGGTAAGGAGAAAGGAAAATGGAGCTGGGTTAAGAGGGGGATGGAAGTGGGTGAGAGGGAGATGAAGCTTGTGGGAGAGGGGGGGTGGAGCTGGAGAAAAGAGATGGAAATGGAGTTGAGGGAGAGAGGGATATTGAGCAGGGTGTAAGCGAGATGAATAGGAGAGAGGGAGATGGAGCAAGGAGACTAGGAGAAAGGAAGTTGTGCTTGAGAGTGAACTGGAGAGGAGAGAGGGAGATAGAGCTTGAGAAAGGGGGATAGACCACTCTACTGAGACTGCGCTTATCAAAGTTACTAACGACCTAATCGCAGCTAAATCCAAAGGCCACTACTCCATACTAATTCTTCTTGACCTCTCAGCGGCCTTTGACACTGTTGATCATGAGAGAGAGCAAAATGGAGCTGGGTGGTGCTGGAGCTGGAGACGAGAGGCAGATTGAGAAGAAAAAAAAGGCAGGTTGAGAAGAAGGAGATGGAGTTAGAGAGGAGAGAGAGAGCTGGGTGTGAAATGGAGCTAAAGAGGAGAGAAGAAGCTGTGGGTGAGAGGGATATGGAGCTGGAGAGAGAGTTGAAGCAAGCAGGGTTGAGGAATGGAGGTGAAGCAGTGGGAGAGAAGGAGCTGGAGCAAGGAGAGAGATGAAGGTGGAGCCTGGGGGAAAATGAAGTGGAGCCTGGGGAGAGAAAGGGAGAGTAGATTGGGGGGGAGATGGAAAGGAGCTTGGAGGAGAGAAGGAGATGGAGCTTGAGAGATGAAAAAATAATTCAATAGCTTTCTGAAAAGCATTATGCATATATACACACACACTTGTATATTATAAGTGTATGATAATATTTACATGTGTATATGTTATAAATATAATTGTGTATATAAAGTACTAGTTGTGTAATGTATATACACATATATTACCCTTGCATAAATATACATGTACACACTAGAACCCCAAGGTAACAAGAGTAATTTTAAAGATATATTAAGTTAGGTTTTTCAAACCCTTTTCATGCACACACACATGTAGTTGCAGTTATGGTTTGGTAGTGGAGGAGGTCGAAGGAGAGAGTGACACCATGAGTTACCCCACTGGGTATAATTCAACCATAAATGCATGCAAATGGAAAGTAAGAATGCTTAAGGACCACCAATAATTGAAGTAATAGTTCTCTTGTACAGTATGACCTCAAAAATAAAAAGAGCATACAAAAAATAATAGTGCAGTATGTCAAATACAGTAAATATGTGATTGAATAAAGCTAATAATATTCCACTCACATATCCCAGAGCTAACCTAGAGCTCTGCCGTTAGTACGCCTGGACGGAACAATCCCCGTCTAAGGATATATATGAGGTAGTAGTGGTCCCAGTCGTCTCGGATGGAGTAGTATGTGGAGAGACAGGAGAATCCAGATAGTGCAATATATATTGATAAAATAATGAATAAGTAAAATGAAATAAAATCAGTACTCACATTTACTAGAGCAGAACTTGCTCTAGTTTCTATAGCGTAGGTGGTATAATCCCCACCAAGGAGCAGGATGATAACCAGGATGGAAAAAAAAATAAAATTCAAAAATATATAAATAAATTTTTTTATTTAACAATAATTGAATTAAATAAATAAAAGTACTATATAGAAAGTCTTTCAAAGTCCACTTACATTGAATGTTTAAATACACCACTAGGGGCTGTCTTCCTGACAGCCACTAGAGGCACACCGGCCTTCAGAATTAAATTAGATTTGGTCATGCAATCAAATACTGCTTAATGAAGCATTTGATTCGAGGAGGGTAGTGTTTGGACGCACATTCATTTCCTGTCCCCATCCTTCTCTATGAATCTATTGGATTGCAGAAGTCAACAGGCTTGCTTATGAAAATGAAGATGGAGCTGGCAGCTGCAGCATAGAAACGAGGCTGGAAACAAGTGAAATAGAATAAACTTCAATTTTACATCACCAAAGGGGGAAGACATATCAGATCAATAGAAAGGAATATATAGTCCCACAAAAAATATTTCTATATTTGGGATCATAGGTTCCCTTTAGGTCTGCGTATGCTATGGCATTCAAATGATTCTCAACTTCAAGCAGTATCTGCAAAACATTGTATTGATTATTATTAATAATATTACTTCAGATATTTCAAGATTCCACAGGGAAAAAAAGTTGCCACAGAACCTATCACTAAAAAATAAGCAAAAGATCTGTGCTCATGTAAATAAGGCATATTTTACAGCCAATGGGAAAACTGATCCAAACATTTTCCTCACACTTTACTCTTCATACATCCTAGTTCCAAAATAAGCAAGCAGGCCCATTGACTGTTATGCTCCAGTAAGCACGTGCTTAAAAATAAATGTAAATCCACTTATTCTCTTTCTTCACTCAATCTGTAAGTTGCAAGGAATGCATAGTAAAGTATGGGAATTGCTGGTACCCCTGCAACTCCTCCTTTCTCTTAACTAATGTGAATTGCAAAGTGTTCAAATTCTCACACCACTTATGCACAGGGTAGGACTCAATATTACTGAGGTGCAAATAAAGTACTGAATTTACTACTGCAAAAACTTGTTGGAGTTGCTGCCTATTTAGTATATGGGTGGTAGGCAAAGGAGAATAAGAACAAAATATTGGGAATGGGGCCAGACTGCTAAACTAAGAAGACATACTGAGGGAGCTCCTAAATTTAGCACAATAAATCGATTTTATGCAGTCACACTGCTATTATCAGGCACAAAAACAGGCTACTCCCTCACCCGATTTGTTTGCTTGAAAGCTTTTGCGGCCTTCAAGAACGGAAGGTGTGGGAGAGACTACCGCTCTCCAGATGCTGTGTGGTCTCAAAAGCACCAACCACTCTATTGCAGTTGTTGAGCTCTGTGTTCCCAAGATGGCGGATGCCTCCCTCCCTGACCTGAGGGCACCCTACGACAACTCAATTAAAAGAAATTCTGGGCGAAGCTATATGAGCGAGCCCAACTCATGTAACCTGAGCTGCAAAGTGAGAGCCGAGCGGCCATGGTCATCTTCAAGCAAAGCAACCAAGCTGGCTAAGACTTACCTCGCTGATGTCCTGCCCAGGCTAAGCGCCACTCAAGGTCTACCCTTTCAGCATCATCCACCACAGGAAGCTGCAACCAACAACAACTATATCCAGAATCCCCTGGGAGAGACTTGACCTCTGGTAGCACCCAGGTCAACGGTGAAAGAATGCAGGCCCTTATACAAGCCTGGGGCTGGAGGGACGCCTGGATTGGTATTGGTCTACTGAGCTGCATGTGAACTTCCCAAGACATGATCCTGCCTTTAAGGAGTCAGCTGACCTGGCAGCATGCCTGTAATCCATTCTGCTCCGATAATGATGGATGCCTTCCCCTCATATTTCTTTATGTTTTCAGTTATTATGTCTTATGTTCACATTACTTCTATTTTGTTTGTTGCTGCTACTAATTTCTAGGCATAACTCCAGTGGTTACCCTTCCCACGTTTTTCTCAGGCACGTTAAGCAATGGCCGCTAATATTATCCCTTTTCTATGGGCCCATGCATGCATATACTACCGTTTGTCAACCTAGTACTCGCCTATTCTTGACTAGCCTACAATCAGCATGTATCTCCCCTCTTTGCCATTCTGTTTCTCAACCACACATAGATCATGCCTTTCCTACCCTTCAGACATTCTCCCCGGCTACTGACCAAGAGGTGGCTGCTTTTCTTTGCTCCTCTCGCCCCACCACTTTCCCACTCGACCCTGTCCCATCTCACCTTATTAGATCTCTCTCCACTTGTCTCGTGCCTTCTTTAACACACATCTTCAACTGCTTTCTCTCTTCTGGCATTGTCCCTGCTGACCTTAAACATGCCACTGTAGTACCTATACTAAAAAAAACATCCCTCAACCCATCCACCCTCTGCTCCCATATCCCTGCTCCCTTTTTCCTCAAAGCTTCTGGAAAGACTTGTCTTTACCCGTGTGTCTCATTTCCTGAATTCCAACTCTCTCCTTGACCCCCTTCAATCTGGCTTCCGCCCTCTCCACTCCACTGAGACTGCGCTTATCAAAGTTACTAATGACCTAATCGCAGCTAAATCCAAAGGCCACTACTCCATACTAATTCTTCTTGACCTCTCAGCGGCCTTTGACACCGTTGATCATGCTCTCCTTCTTCAAACTCTTCAATCGCTTGGTCTCTGTGACTCTGTCCTCTTGTGGTTTTCCTTTTATCTCTCCCAACGCTCATTCAGTGTCTCCTTTTCCAAGGATACCTCCTCCACTCGTCCTGTCTCAGTTGGAGTCCCCCAAGGCTCTGTCCTTGGTCCCCTTCTATTTTCTCTTTATACTGCCTCTCTTGGCAAACTTATTACCTCTTTTGGATTCCACTACCACCTGTATGCTGATGACATCCAGTTATATCTCTCCTCCCCGGACCTCTCCCCTGCCGTCCTGCAACGTGTCACTGCTTGCCTTTCTTCCATCTCTGACTGGATGTCCTCCCGCTTTCTGAAACTCAATATCTCTAAAACTGAGCTCCTTGTCTTTCCTCCTCCTAATACTGATCCTCCTCTTTCGCTCTCCCTTCAAGTTTGTGGTACCCACATCAGTCCATCCTTGCAAGCACGCTGTCTTGGCGTCATACTTGATTCTGGCCTCACCTTTGAGCCTCACATCCAGCATGTTGCCAAATCCTTAAAAACATAGCCCGCATCCACCACCAGATACTACCAGATACTCTAGTATCTACCAGATACTCTAGTAAAAAATATACTCTAGTAATTTCCCGCATGGATTATTGTAACCCTCTCCTGATTGGTCTTCCCAAAAGCCGTACTGCACCGCTACAGTCCGTAATGAACACTGCTGCCAGACTGATTTTCCTCTCTAGTCGTTTCTCTCACATCTCACCCCTCTGCCCGTCCTTACATTGGCTTCCTGTATGCTATAGGAGTCAATTCAAGGTACTAATTCACACCTATGAAGCACTGAACAACTCTAGCCCCTCTTATATCTCCTCACAGATCCATAGGTATGTCCCTTCTCGGTCTCTCCGCTCTGCCCGTGACCACCTCCTGTCCATGGTCCGCACCCGTACGGCCAACTCACGCTTGCAGGACTTCTCGCGGGTGGCTCCCTTCCTATGGAGTAGCCTGCCTACCGCCATCAGACTCTCCCCTAGTCTTGCATCTTTTAAGTAGTGCCTTAAAACCCATCTCTTTAGGAAAGCTAACCTCTACCTCACATACCTGTCTCTTGCTCTCTCCTAAAGGGCAGCCCACCTTATTTGACTGCAAATTCCTGTCCTAATGTGTTTTACACCTCACCTCCTATAGAATGTAAGCTCAATTGAGCAGGGTCCTCTTCAACCTATTTATAGTTAAATCCCCTCTCATAATATTGTAAAGCGCTACGGAATCTGTTGGCACTATATAAATGGCAATAATAATAATAATAATAATAATTTGTTTTCAGTTTAGACGTATCCGTTTATATCTAACAAAAAAATAGGTCTCTTTTATCTGTCATGAAACTTACAATTCCATGTACTGCATTTCTGTCTAATTGTCTGTAATCTCATCGGTGAAAAGGATCAAAGTGTGCACCTAGGAAAGGTTGACAATAAATTAAATTTCAAGGCGATCAGAAACAGGTAGTGAATTTAAAAAAAGAAAAGAACATGATAACGTGTCTGAACTGGGTACACATGGGATAAGCAGTTGGGGCACAACATTAGGAGCACTGCCAGGCCAATATGGTTTCTAACGGTACAAAAGTGATAAAATTAGATGCCATGGCTACTCTTTTGATAACCATGTTGATACATAATTAAAGCAAGACAAAAACTATGGCCATCATGCCTCTCTGGAGTAATTTGGCCCTACATATGTTGGGAAGATTTAAAAAAATATATACATATATGTATTTTTTTATTTTTTATTTATTAGATTATTTTTTTATACATATAGTCGTATGAATGTACCGATGAGTCAAGACAAAAATGCAACATTACATACATTAAAGTGTAGAATATAAAGTAAGTGTTGTTGTACATATGTCAGTATTGGTTGCATATATCACCGCACTATCATGACTAGAAATAAGACAGAACAAGACAATGTTTTATAGCTTTGAAACAGTAAGATAAACATGAACAAGTAAACTGGGGTGAACAGTCCACACCTTTGCGCATGTGCACCATTCTTTGTCTACTTAGTATACACTCCCAATATGAGATTTTGTGAGTGTGTTGGACTTGAGCATCATTATTGGTTTGTGGTTCGCTAGGGTAGGATCCGTTGGTATGCTCTTAGAGCTAGGAATGTGATCATGGTATTGTGTTTATATGGTGTGGCCCTTTTCCAGGGCTATTTTGTAACCCTAACAGTCCAGAGGGTGCATTTTGAAACAGGCAATCTTGTAGTTGATAATTTGGAGGAAGTCGGTTTAATTGTGACTTGTCTAGTGGTATAATGGTGATCAGTGAGCAGGTTTGTGGTGTGTATGGAATAAGATAGGAGGACATGGTTGGTCCTCTTCGAGGGTTGGGTGATATGAATCAAGAGACGTTTAAGATATTTTTTTTATTTTTTAATATGGTAATTGCCCAAATAAACCTTTCAACCAAATTTCTCTATCCGTTGACAGGTAATATTATAGACAAACGCTATATTTTACCTACATCAATATTTATATTCTCCACTTGTCAGTTTTCTTGAAAACTCCATTGTGGCTAAACCAACCTCGCCACTGGGCCCTGGAGAAGCCTGTTTGCTAGCCTCCTACCTGCTGACTATGGCCCCTGGGTTATTTGGGGCATATTGTACTTTATATTGCTGCAACTGGCCCTTTTAAAATCATCGATGGACATATTGGGACTTTTTGGGATTGTGGCGAAACCGACCTCGCCACGTGTCCTTGGAGGGGGCCGATTGCCCGCCTCTTTCCTTTGGACTATGGACCAGACTTTATGGGAATGTGATACCCCAGATAGCTATACCATGGAGCCTATTCATAATGAAAGACTATGGGAAAGACTTTAGCTCCATGGCAATTGTACTGTGTGAGTAGGATCTGCGCGCTATTCGGTAGTTTTGTGCGCGCAGATCCCAGCTATCTGGGGATAGATGAAATGTCTGTGTGTTATGTGTAAAAGGTGAATTTATGTATTTTAAAGTGTTTTACTGTCTTTGTGTCCCCATGTGCTTAATGGAGTCTGTCTCTGTGCTGGGAGATAATTGGATTACTTCTCCAGCACAGAGAAGGCCCTGGAAAGCTAGGGGTTTTAAAAGATACTTTTAGTAACTTTTGAACCCCTGGTCTGATCCATGCCATTTTTTAATATGTTGTTCCCCTGAATGGATTGATTGTGGATATGTAATTTTGTGTGAATGTGATGTATGGTTTTGAAGTTATAAATATTGTGTAAAAAGTATATTTTAAACTGTATGAATAATGGGATTATGTGTCACACTAAGGGGAGGGGATGTGTGGGAGGTAACATCTATGTCATTGGTTCTTTTATGCCTCCCCCTGTGTGTGGCCTGTATGTGTGAGTTGGAAATAAAAGCCAGGCTGGATGAGCCAGTCCAGAGTTCCTGTTTTACCCTCAAAGTGATGTGTCGTCTCATTATTGGGGGAAGGATTTATTGCATGCTGTTCCAGTTGACTGCTAGGAGTACAAGCCTATTCGTATGGTTCCTATTCAATGGTCTACAGCATTCATATGCTTGGGAGAATTTAAAGGTTTCTCGGATTCGGTGATTGTGGTGTCTGCCAGAGTGCTTGGAGTCCTCAGGAAACGCTAGGAGCATCCATTAACGGAGGTACCAAGTCGGGGTGCCAGGCGATCCGTTACATCCATGAATGCACTTTTGCATTGTTTCAAGCCCTCTTTGACAGGACCTTACTTCCAACTATCTCTGATGCATCCACTTCAACATTAAAGGGGTGAGTAGAATCAGGATGAGTCAACATAGGGGCGCAAACATGAAAAAAAAAAAAAAGATTTTCAAATGCAGTGAATAACCTGTAGTACAATGTTATAGTTATGAAAGACAGTAGAAGGTGGGGGTGGTACTGTTTGAGGGGACAGTACAGGACGAACACAAATTTGGTGATTATAGGCAGAGCAACCCAATAGGAGGAGTTTGTGCTCATCACCGATGACATGCATATCCCCAAAATGGCCTGTCAGTTCAGTGGCCCTCCAAGGCAGCCCGTGTTCAGAGCCCTGGTGAAATGTCCTGTGTTTGTTTACACAGCTCAAGAGATTTCCATGACACACTTATTGTTGACCTGTCTCTGGTGTCCCCATAAATGGAAGCAGCACCCGGAAGATCCCATGTAAATAAACAGTTAATGTTTTCATAACTTACATTTGGAAGTGTCAGGGCACTCTTGGCACTAAAATCACTGCAACAATTTGCGTTGGAACGTTCCTTTAATAGACACAAAATGCCAGTTATTTGCTTAAATACACCCCTGCATTAGGTTTGTATTACAAAACGATTTATTGTCCCTGTCCCCAGTTATCTAGTTATACGGTGGGGGGGTATGAAAAAAAATAAATTTAAAAAATCATGTTTACTTACCTTTTTCCATGGAGTTCTGCAATTATATATATTTTTTCTATAATAGCCAAAGTATACAATTTCTCCAAGTTAGCTATGTTTCCAGCTCAGATAATTTTGAAACTTCCTGGTAAATTCCTCACTAGTCATGGTTTACTAGATAACCCTATAGTGATCAAGGTACCGATGGACTATATTTTGGAGCTATATTCTTTCACAAAGTTGCAAATAGTAATCCCATGCTTATTCCCAATATCTCAATCCCACTCCTGAGCAAAAGTAAACATGTTACATCCAATATAGGTATCATCACTCACTTTAGAATTTTTCACGTTTCAGGAGACAAATTAACCGATTGTTCAGTATGTGGTAGAAGCATTCTGTGACCACAAATCTCGTGATGTTTGCTGATGGTGTTGGGGAAGAGATGTGTCTATTGCGAATATCTGCTGGAACTACCCAATGGTAACTGGTATATGACTTGATTGCAGCAACAGTAGGCATGACCCACACACCATATATGTTGTCAAACTCCCAATCTCTAACTAAACCATTGCAACAATTAATGAAACAAGTAGTAGTTCTTTAACAACTATAACTGTTGTTCAAGTGCCTTTCAAAACAGAAATCAAATCCTATTGTAATTTCCCTAGCCATTTAAGACACAGGGTTATTTACCTCAGCATATTACACAGTGACAGTTGTTGGTCATAAACTTATATCTCTTCCTATTTCTTCCTTATCCTCAATTTTACATTGTTGTAAACAATGAAAATTACATCTACAATTTGGAATGGTTGATGTTAAATGGCTACTCAAAGTAACTTGTGATATGAAGTTGTCATGGTGCTTAGAGCC
Source organism: Pelobates fuscus (assembly GCF_036172605.1). NCBI lineage: Eukaryota > Metazoa > Chordata > Amphibia > Anura > Pelobatidae > Pelobates > Pelobates fuscus. The sequence continues at coordinate 199,946,672 of NC_086317.1, read as the reverse complement.
CAAAATGAGAGTCATTAGGTTTGTAGTTCACTGGGTGCTGCTGCACCCCCTTGCTCAGTTTGGGTTCTCCCTAGAAAGTAGTGGAGGCAGGGAGCGGCAACAGATGGGCCCCATGTAAGAAATCAAACCGCTCGTAAACGTTTTGACTCCTTTCAAAGGAGGGGTTCCTAGCACTCCTGGCACCATAGCCACTACAGCAAGCTGAAGTATTCCTTAGGGAGTAGTAAATCTGTCAATGCTTCTGAAGGTAAGAACTGACTGAATCTGTACCTTTTCTTCTAATATTTAAATAATCCAGGAGTACCCTGGCACTATTTCCCAATAAGGAGGCAAACTATTTTGCAACGATTGCCTCTTTCTTGAATCCTGCCAACTGCTGAGTCTGCCTCATGCCCTGAATAATAACAGACGTCTGTAGACCTGTAGAAGCTCCTAGCCTTACATTGGCTGAGAGCATCAGCCAGTGAATGAGTGTGTGTAAAAAACATGCACAGAACTGACATTATGGCTAATGACACTGCCATGGAATTATACCTCAAGCAGCAACATTTGATATCCAAGTATATGCAGTGTTGCATAGTGAAACGATGCATCTACAGGGTCCTTGCACCACTTCAAAACACTAAAGTCTGAATCGGAATACGAACCAAAACGAACAGACTTTACATTAGCTGGTTCGTATACCGAACCCTTGGACCATCCAAAACAGTTGTGTGCCACCAATTTACCTTGTTGACACTGTTCTAACAAAAAACAAGAGTCCTGCGCATCCAGTATAGGGGTGCACACCCAGGTGCTACTACAATTTATTTGAGGACAAAGTTAAAGCAGCAAACATTTTGGGTAGCAGCCCTTTCTCAATGCTAATGTCCTACAGTATATGCAAGATAACAACAATATATACAAAGAATAGTGCTTACATAACCCAAAAGTGCACCCCCAAGGTAATCAAATCTAGAAGCAGGATCAGATGTGCAGTACATTTCCATCACTGGGATATTTGATGATTCCCCTCACTTCCTGGATCGGCAGAAATGTGCGTGATGACGTCATCACGTTAAAAAAAAAAAAAAAGTCTGGAAATAATAGCAAGGCGGCATTGTAAGCTATCAAAACAGCACACAAACATCAGCAAGTGATGAAAAAAAGCACAGTTATGACCATCACAGTAATTAAAGCAACATTCATTACTATAATACACAAATACTTGAGCACAAATTCATAAAGCTATAAAGCATATTTATAAAGATACAATTAAGTTTATGTTACAATCTGCAGGCACTAAGGCATATATACAATTGCAATATATATGTGCAGAGCCTGGGAGAGCAAAAATAACCACACAGATTACCCAACCAGTTAAGTGTAAATTACAATATAAATGTAACAATTAAGTAGATTCCAGATGTTATAAATCAGAGGGACGAACTGGCTGGAGACATAGCAAGATCATGCACTAATAAGATACAAAAGATATATACATACCCTGATCCAGGGAGCATCCGGAAGCAGGCACATATAAGGTATACCTAGAGGAACCAGTGCCACTCAAGCTTCTCATTGAGACCATGAGGTGACACTGTATCCAGGAGGTGCATCCAGTGAACTTTTTTGCAACAGTATTTCTCTATTCCCTCCTCTCGTGAGTGGGGGTACCCTTTCCAATATTTGGTAATGTAGTTGAGAGGCATTATGTCACGCGACTGATGTATCAGAAGTAGGCCTGCGAATTGCAGTTTTGTGCTGAAACAGTGATTGCAGCTCAAACAGGGGTATGTTCCATGAACAGGTTTGGATATAAAAGTCTGTTTATGGTCAGAGAGTCTGCTCTGACTACCATGTCTCTTATAGATCTTCCCCACGTATTAGCAAATATTGGGGGATTTGTAAAGAGATGTCCTGTATGTTTGTCGGATTGCAATATAAACCAATTCCTCCGTATGATCTTTTGTGTTTGAGGTGAAAGTGGTGAGAAGGTACTTACACAGGGCTGGCCTTAGGCCATTAGGCGCCCTGTGCGACAAGACTTCACGGCGCCCCCCCCGCCCCCTCTCCCCATCATGTTGCCTGTATACAGTCACACACACAGGCATAGGCAGACAGTCACACAAACAGGTTAAAAGCAGACAGTCAGACACGCTCAGTTACAGGCAGACAGTCAGACACGCTCAGTTACAGGCAGACAGTCAGACACACTCAGTTACAGGCAGACAGTCAGACACACTCAGCTACAGGCAGACAGTCACACATGCTCAGTTACAGGTAGACAGTCACAGAGCCAAACACACAGTTAAAGGAAAACAGTCACACACAGTTACAGGCACTCAATCACGAACAGTTACACACAGCAGACAGTCACACATGCAGGGAGGCAGTCACACACACATGCAGGCAAACAGTCACACACCCCCCACACAAAGGCAGGCAGTCAGACGCACACCCACACAGTCAGTCAGTCACACAAACAGGAAAACAGTCACACACAGGCAGTCAAGACAGTCACACACAGGCAGGCAGGCACACACACACACACACACACACAGGCAGTCAGATAGACAGTCACACATACAGGCAGGCAGGCAGTCGCACAGACAGACAGTCTCACACACACACACACACACACACAGGCATGCAGACACACAGGCAGGCAGTCACATACACACAGGCAGGCAGACAGTCACACAAAGGCAGGCGGGCAGACAATCACACACACACACACACAGGCAGTCAGACAGTCACACACAAAGGCAGGTAGTCACACAGACAGTCACACATGCAGGCAGGCAGGCAGTCACACAGGCATGCAGACACACAGGCAGACAGTCACACAGACAGTCTCTCACACACACACACACACACAGGAAAACAGTCACACAGTCACACACAAGCAGTCAAGACAGTCACACATAGGCAGGCGGGCACACACACACACACAGGCAGTCAGATAGACAGTCACACACAAAGGCAGGTAGTCACACAGGCAGTCACACATACAGACAGTCTCACACACATACAGAGGCATGGAGACACACAGGCAGGCAGTCACATACACACAGGCAGGCAGACAGTCACACAAAGGCAGGCGGGCAGACAATCACACACACACACACACACAGGTAGTCAGACAGTCACACACAAAGGCAGGTAGTCACACAGGCAGTCACACATACAGACAGTCTCACACACATACAGAGGCATGGAGACACACAGGCAGGCAGTCACATACACACAGGCAGGCAGACAGTCACACAAAGGCAGGCGGGCAGACAATCACACACACACACACACAGGCAGTCAGACAGTCACACACAAAGGCAGGTAGTCACACATAAAGGCAGGCAGACAGTCACACACACAGACATACAGACTTACCTCTTTCCATTTTGGCTGGAAGGGGAGTGGATGCACTTGGTTGTAGTCCTTCTTTCATCCCTCTTCCTGTGCAGGGGCTTTGGGTATTAGCCCCGCCTCCGCCTCGCGATAAGCCCCGCCTCCGCCGGCCGTTAAGCCCTGCCCCCGCTACTGCGATTTTTTTTTTTTTTTAATAGACCCGTGGAGAATAATTGATCCTCCACCCGGGTACCTGCTTTAGCTCCCCTGACAGCCGGCCATGTGTGAGCTGTGTCGGCTCTCAGGGCACCCCCTGCTCCATGGCGCCCTGTGCAGCCGCACAGCTCGCACACCCCTAAGGCCAGCCCTGTACTTACAAATGGGATTCTATCCTGTTTGGGTCTGTCAGTCGTAGTGAGCAGCCCTTTACGGTTCATACCCAGAGCTTTGTGTTTGACCTTTCATAAGAGGCGGGAGTGATACCCCTTGTCCAAAATTTTTGAAAAGTCAGACGTTCATTCGCTATGTTGTCATCACTAACAATTCAACGAACTCTCAGGAACTGGCTGTATGGAATAGAACAAATCTGCTTAAGAGCATGGAAACTATTCTAATGTAGCAGACTATTAGAATCTGTAGGTTTTGTATATAAATCAGTGCACAGGGATCCATTACAGGGAAACTAACTGTATTTTGATAATATATATTTTAAAATTCTTTATTTTATGCGAGCATAGGTTAAACAAGCAGGTTTACACCAAAGCAGCAGCTGTAGTACACTGATCGTTAGAAATATTATAACAGTAGTGTGGCATCGAAAAAAAACATTGCACATTTTTTGTTAATGGAAATACGCAAGATTAAGCCTAATATCTACATGTCATAGCAGTGAACCAGAAGTATTACGGTATGTCATGGGTAAGTTAGACGTAAGGGTGTATGAGCAAATTACGTATCTTAAGTAGGTAACATACTAGATAGTCGATTGTGATAACGTGTGAGTGAGTCCACTCGGGAGTGATTAGAAAGAATGAAGGTATCCCTCAATAGGTGCAATATAAAAAAAAAAAGACAATAAAACACAAACAAAACAGGCAGCTAGTGATTTCAACGCGAGTGTATGCAGTAGAAGGTACAGTAAGGAGATAATATACTTCATATTACATATTATCCAGTTGTATCTCTGGCTTGGCTGTAGGTGTTATATCAATTACTTGCCCTATGAGCCAGGTATTTGCGCGTGCAGTATGAGTGGTCTATGACCCCTAATCAAGGGGGTGGGGGGGGGGGTGAGAGATAAATGGTGACAGTCACCCAGTCACCGTAGTAGCATCAAGATTAAGGTGTGGGGCACCCACTGGTGGTTGTGATAACTGTTGGTATAACCCGCCATGAGGGGAGAACAGTATAATATTGGGAGACATATCGATGAAATAAACGTAAAATACTAAAAACCTTCTTATATATGAACCAAAGAAAAACATCTGTGCCTATGCATTCTTTTGGTAAGTTTGAGTCAAGTGGCTGCTATCGGGGCGCCTCTTTTTCGAGGTACGAAGGGGACAGTCCTTGTTGGGTCCCATATGTTGGGTCCCATATGTAAGAAGTGGGAGCCCCAAAGCTTGAAGGAAGGAGTCCGGCTCCTTTATAGAGGAGAGTTTGAGTGGCTTCATTGTGCTCGACCGTTAGGGTTTTAGGCAGTGTCCAACGGTAGTGTCATATTGGCTTCTTATAGTCGGCGGGTCACTGGGCCCAGAGTTCTCCATAGGAGGGTGGTCCTGGTAGAAGGTGAGATTGGCGGACTTGAAGTCAAGCGACATTTTGCCTTTCACAGCTGCAAAGATTATTTCTGTTAGGGTTTGGCACCGGATGATCACATCTCTGGATGCCAGGAGAGGTGCCTGTCTTGGTTTGGTGATGCGAAAGCCAGCTTTTTTGCTTGGCAATATATAATAATTCTACTTATATATTTATGTAATATTTTTACATAATTAGGTAATTTTATTAATTACAAGTTGCGGAACCTGCCTGACAACCCAGGCCGAAAGTCCAGGGAATTTAATTTGCTAGCACTATATTTAACCCTGTAACTTTCCAAGAAACCATAAAACCTGTACATGGGGGGTACTGTTTTACTCGGGAGACTTCGCTGAACACAAATATTAGTTTTTATCAAACCAGTAAAATGTATTACAACGATTATATCGTCAGTGAAAGTGACTTTTTTGCATTTTTCACACACAAATGGCACCTACACTGACCACATAATTGTTGATACATTTTACTGTTTTGAAACACTAATATTTGTATGCAGCAAAGTCTCCCCAGTATAACAGTACCCCTCATGTACAGGTTTTAAGGTGTTTTCAAAAGTTACAGAGTCAAATATAAGGCTTGCGTTTCAGTTTTTTCACATTGAAATTTGCCAGTTTGGTTACATTGCCTTTGAGACCGTATGGTAGCCCAGGAATGAAAATTACCCCCATGATGGCATACCATTTGCAATAGTAGACAACCCAAGGTATTGCAAATGGGGTATGTCCAGTCTTTTTTAGTAGCTACTTAGTCACAAGCACTAGATACAGTGTAGTACAAATAACCCATGGGGCCCCAGTGCGAAACTGATCCACGCCCCCCCCCCTCTTCCCCCGACAGACAGAAACACAGACAGACATAAAGACAGGCACACACATAATATTTAAGCCACCATCCTGTTTCCTACCTTTTAGTTGCCGGAGGGTGACTTTCCCTGGGGTCCAGTGGTGGCTCAGGTTGATGGGAGTCAGAGTTCCCACTGACTCCCTGTTCTTCCTCCCACACGGACTCTCAGTGATAGCTGGGAGGAGTGACGTGCAGTCACTTCCTCCCAGCAGTGATGATCTCATCACAGGTGGCCCGGTCGCGCTGTCAAAGCGCTCAGCGCTGACTGGGCCTCCTGACAATCCATCTCCATCGGGTGGCCCTGACAGCATGGGCCACACTATGGGCACCTTAACATGCAGCCCAGGCGGTTTGATGCACGGGCTGGGGCCGCAGATGATGGCGGGCACCCGGTTGCAGGGGTCTGCAGGGCCCCTTGGACTGACCGGCCACAGCTGCGACCCCTGTATGTATGCCCTGTATGTAAGAACAAAACTGGCATCAGATAAGATCCCCGGCCTAAACTTACATCCCAAGCTCTCCAAGACACGATAACTAGTCATCACTTATATGATTGCTGGAGGACTTTTCACCCTAATGAAAGGGATTATATATTTTTCTCGCATGTCTATGGATATGTTTTTGTTAAATCTACATGTTTTAATCATGTAGTAAAAACTACTATAGGATCAATTGTTTGGTCGCATCATGCTCCGGTATTTTTAGAATTCAATAACAGCCAGGAATTTAAGACTAGGTCCAACTGGAGGTTAAATGAGAGCCTATTGAATTCTGCGTCAAATTTAACTCAAAAATCTTTTGAGATGGAAGAATATTTGTAATTTAACGATGATGGTGCATGTTCTATCACCACACTCTGGTGTACATTCAAGTGCTTTGCTTGAGGAATACTTAGAAAACTCGAGGATTAAAAAACAAACAAAAAAAACACACAAACACACACACCACAGAGAGAAGGATCTTTTGGAACTTCAAATTGAGCTTGCTAAATAAAATACAGATAAACTAATCATACTATTGATATTGCATAGATTAGAAGTATAATAGTGGAAAAACATTAACAAATTAATAGCGCTATAACTGTATTAAGACAAAAATTGTATCACGGCAACAATAAAACAGGTAAACTACTAACTAAAAGATTACAATTTAATTCAAAAAAGATTTTAAAAAATCTTGGTTGATGGCAGCACATATTTAACCCCCAAGGATATACCTAAAACATTTTTAGATTATAAATCTTTATACAATTTACAAAATATTCCTCCAACATCACAAGCTATAGCGGAGTTTTTAGAACAACTTAATCTTCCAAAGATTACGCAGTCTAAACTGGATTTGTTGAATATTCCCTTCTCTATATTTGAGATTACAGATTCAATAAAAAAAAAATAATTAAAAATGGGTAATGTACCTGGCCCAGATGGCTATACAGCCATTTTCTATAAAAAAATAAATAAATACATTTGATACTCTAGTTGCTCCTCTGCTATTAAAAACGCTTACTGAAATATCTAATAAAATAATACCACAAGAGATGTTGCAAACCACAACAGAGAAAAATGGGTATTAATAATATCTTGCTTTAAAAGACACCTTTGGAGGTTTTGCAATATTACATTGTTGATCTAAATCTTACCTCATGGATTCAGAAGGGTCTAACTTACTTAGCGGACATAGTTAATCAGGATAGGATAATTACATTCTCACATTTAACAGATTCAATGTGGATTATCGAGTAAGGAATTGCTCACTTTCGCTTATCTAGATCCATTTCCCCAAATCGTATTTTTGAAGATTTCATATTAAATTCAAGCAAAAAGAGGGCAGATATCGAGATCAACTAAATTAAATAGCATGGAACTTATTTCTAAACCTGCCCCTATTCTTAAATGGGAAAAATATTTGAATAATTCTCTCATTAGAGGATTGGATGAGTGCAATATACATTGCATAACACTAGAGGAATTACATTATAAACTAATCGATCGCTGATATATAGTTCCCCAACGAATGCATAGAATCTCTAAGTCAAATTCAAATCTTTGTTGGAGATGCCTATCAGGCATAGACAGTATCTACCATATCTGGTGGGATTGCACATTGTTGAACCTACTAAAAAAAGTTTGTAATTTACTCAAAAATTTGTTTCCATATATTCATACCATTTCTCCTCAAATGTTTGTTTAATGTTGATCTTCCTACTGGTAATAAAATCCATAAGAATTTAATAGTACATATTTTAATGGCCACCAAGATGTGTAGCAAGGCAATGGAAAAATAAGACTACCGAACTGGCTGGAGGTATATAACCAAATAAAATATGGATTTTATCCATCAAAGAGGGAACTAGATAGTTATAAAGAAATTTGGAATCCCTGGACACAATATAAGGACTCTTAATCAATTATAAATCATATCTTTTAACAACTCCGCCCCCTCAGCTCATCATGCTCCGGTATTTTTAGCATTCAATAACAGCCAGGAATTTAAGACTAGGTCCAACTGGAGGCTAAATGAGAGCCTATTGAATTCTACCTCAAATTTAACTCAAATATCTTTTGAGATGGAAGAATTTTTGTAATTTAACGATGATGGTGAATGTTCTATCACCACACTCTGGTGTACATTTAAGTGCTTTGCTCGAGGGTATGACATACTGGTGTGGAACAATAGAGAGTTGAGTCATTCTCCTGTCATGGTGGTCTAATATCAATACGAGGATAATAAGAACAAATTGTAGTGAGTGTCAGGCCGACTTGGGCTCTAGTCATGTGAGTTTGCGTCCTCGTCAAAGGGAGCAGAATTAGGTTAATAGAAAAAGCTGATTACAGGGGTTGAGGGATAGCATGCCCTTTATCTCGTCTCTTGAATGAATGAAGTATGCAAGGATTATCCATGTATTCAAGTACAATTATTTAATTGATATAACAATAACCAAAGGACCATTAATTTAAATGCTCTATATTTTATTGTTGTAAATCTAAATTACCCAATATTGTATATCTGTAACAAGTTAATTATTTTTTGTAATAAAGAAATAAATCTGAATAACATAGCTGAAAAGAGACTTGCGTCTATCAAGTTCAGCCTTCCTCACATATGTTTTTGATGTTAATCCAGAAGAAGGCAAAAAACCTAGTCTGTAGCGCTTCCAATTTTGCAACAAACTAGGAAAAAATTCCTTCTTGACCCCAAAATAGCAGTCAGATGTCTCCTTGGATCAAGCAGCTATTACCCCACTAATTAGAAATTATATCTCTGTATGTTGTGTTTTTGCAAGTATTTAGCCAATTGTAGTTTAAACATGGACTATTCAACTACATAATTTTTCAATTGTAGGGTAATAGTGTGGCATTACTAGCCTCCGCCAAGTAGGCCTTCTCCTGCCTCACTGTCTGGCCGTGACCACATCATCATCGCGATTCCTATGCCATCCGGTATGCCATCATCTGTTTTGGATCGCAGTGATGACGAGGACCTTATAGAACATAGGTAAGCTTATTTGAGGCTTGTTTTAGCCCCCATTCATTGCCCTATCATGGTTTCTGTTAGATCCTTGTTTAGTGCTCCTAGAGATTCCCTTGTGACTTCCTGTGTTTGACCTCGCTTCGTATTAGATTTGCCATTTTTGGTACCCTGACCTCGGCTTCGTATTTGACTCGTGATTTCTGGTATCCTGACCCGGTTTTGTCTTGACTCAGTATTTGTTATCCTGCCCTTGATTTATCTTGACCCTGTTTCTTGTTGTATTAATACGTTAAGTCCGGCCATTCTAAGGCTCAGTAATATGTCTTTCTGATCCATCTTTTCTGGGTTTCCTCTTTCCTACGTGTTGGGTAGGACTCCTGTGACAAATGCCTTCTTGATCCAAGGATAAAGCGGATTGCCATTCTGGGGTCAAGAAGGATTTTTTGCTAGTTTGTTGCAATATTGGAAGTGTTTCAAACAGTTTTTGTTGCCTTTTGAATCAATAGCAAAAAAAAAAAAAAATTATAAAAAAGTGATAAAGAGTTAACTTTATGGACAAATTCAGCCTAATTAACTATGTGACAGATTTTTTTATACAGGATAAATCAGTTGTATACCGCAATCTGGGTTAGTTATGTGGCAATTTCTTTATACCATGTTTTGTTTTCCAGTGAACCAGGTATGGATGAATGCACAGATCAGCCAAGTCGACTCCCCCATATACTTGTAGTCAACAATGCACTTTGGCGTTCACATTTGTGCATCACTTCTGACTGACACTGTACTGTCATGAAGTGTGGACAGGATGTACACATCTTTTAATGTCCGTGCACCTAAAATTTAGATTATTTAATGCTAGTGTAAAAATTGCCCAGCCTTAAACTGATAGCCTTTAATGTTCAAGAGAAGGAGGAAATCCCCCACAATCTTGTGCCCACATAATGAGGGCAGCCTAGTGGATCTAGATGGCTCTCTTTTCCTTCATAAACACGAAATACACACTTTTTTGAGGCTTGATTAGCTCACCTGGACCTTCGGCCTACTAAAGCCTGTGACTTGATGGCTGGGGAAGGCAGCTGATCTCCTAGCTATAGCCGTGTGGCCTGAAGAGACCTGTCTGCTGCCCTGTTACTCCTCCCCCACCTGAACTGGTGGGGTTATCCCAGTCCCGACTGGCTCAATGCACTTACCTCTGCTGGTTCCTGGTGCTCATCAGGCTTTGTGCTCTGAACACGGCGGCCATAGCAAAATGGCGGACATGCTTTCATCACTGGCGCATGCTCCCACAAATTCCTGTGGAAATCGCAATATGGTGGAGCACTTTGTTACACGACTGGATGAGATATTCCAAAGCTTCTGGACAGAGTTAGAGAAGTGCAAGGCTCCATTGCTACCTCACACTGAGACGGAGGAGAGGAGGGGCGGGAGTCTGTTAGTGAGCAGGCTTCTTGGGAAAAATAATCTATTTCTGCAGTAGCTTCTCATGCTGATTGCCTTCCCTAGCTGAGGGCCGCTAGGAGAATGCCTCCAAAGCATCGACCATATTGCCAGAATCTTGGCCGGTGGCACAAGAACACTTGGGCCTTCCGCAGCGCCCATCATGGGAAAGACTCATGAGTCTGTGGCTCACTGATGCTGGCCCCCATGCAGGCCTGGGGTCAGAGGGGGACCTTGCCTCACCCGCATCATACTGTTACCCTCTGCAGCCTCCATGATCCCACTGTCCTTATGTCAATAATGCGGATTGGCTGACTGGACATTTATGTCTGTGTACTCTTTGCATGCTTACTAAGTGCCTCATTGTTATAGGGCTCCATCTCACCTGTCTTTTATGTGCCACCATCTGTGTACCATCGTTCTGCCTCTATTTTGCCTTTACCATTTATTTTGTCCATATATAAAGTAGTGCAGGGGGGAGTGTTGGACCTCAAACTTTCTTTGGCAACTCACTGTTAATGCAACCATATCTTCACTTAGCATCATCCATCTTTTGGTATATCATGTGTTACCCTTATAGTGTCTAATTTAGCAACTAAGCCTGTTTCTGTTAATTTTTTTTTTTTTTTTAAAGGCTTTATTTCTGAGGCAACTTTACTGTTATGTGCCCTTTTTAGCTTGTTTTGGAATGCCTATTGTGCCTCTTTGCATTTATCATACTGTAATATGTTCACTCTTGCAGCAATTACTGTTCTAATCACATTGTGCACTGTATTGCTTTCAGTGTAGTAGTCACCTCTGTACGCATGTTCACTCTCAATAAAAAGGTGATTGACAAAGATATATTGGCCAACTCTCTCAACCCAAATGAGTACACAAAAATCAGAGATTCCTGATCAAACAGAAAACATACTGAATAGTATAACACATGTTGGCTACTAAGACCATGACAGGGCAAGGAAGTGAAGTCAGAGAAGGACTTAAATAGGCAAGTATGTGGTTAGAGATTAGAGATTAATGTTTAGCCCACAAACATTTTGTGCTTATGGTTTCTTTAAATTCAGACATAACTGAGCGTCATATAGTAATGATGTCAGCACTTATGTCACCTAGTGCGCGTGCATTTTATATCATCAGTAACATCCAAAATAGGATGTGGAGCATCGGCTGAGGGAAAAGTATTGGTGCGGCGAGGGCAGAGAGGAGGTATGGTAGTAATACTGCAGGCACTATGAACCCTACAGCTTATCACTGAAAATTATTTGATATTTTACTGTGGGATGGCACCAGGGCACTCACCACTATCACTGTAGTGGTTATAGTTTTCCTTTATAGAGCAATTGCAAAGTACAATTTCTATGATAAAGATCAGCTTTAAAGAAACACTAGTCACCAAAACAACTTTAGCTTAATAAAGCAGTTTTGGTGGATAGATAATGCCCCATGCAGTCTCACTGCTCAATTCTCTGCCATGTAGAAAAATAAGTTTATGGTCTCTAGTCACACCTCCCTGTATGTGACTTGCACAGCCTTCCCAAACACTTCCTGTACAGTGAGATCTGATGTTTAGACTTCCTTTATTGCAAATTCTGTTTAATTTAAAATTTTGTGTCTCCTGGTCTGTGAAAATAGACAGAAAATAGTTAGAAATAAAAGTGATTTAACCCCTAAATGGCAGATAATTGACTAGTGAGACTTCAGAGGCATGATGTACATGCAAAAATTGCTTCACTGCTTATAGTGTCCGTTTAAGTGCAAACGGATTATTGTAGCAACTGTATGTCATGGGAATTGTATGCAAGATACATTTGTATAAACCCCTTGTACATCTCATTTTAGCTCACTCAATTGCCTCTTCCTAGATTATTATGTCTAGATATCTCTCCAACCATACTGCCTAGCAATCTCTCATGCGTTATTCTCAAAAATCTCTCATCCATCACCATCTAGTTATCTCTCGCTCTTCACTCACAGGTACCTCTCCCTAGTCCACTCGTCAATTAATCAGGTAATCACAACTAGTATATGCTTTGTTTTTTTTTTGTCTAATAGCAAACATTACTTTAGATGTTGTGCAAAAAAATAAAAAATTAAATAATTTCAATTAGCTAAATATTTATAATGCTCAACAGAGATGCAAAACCCATTACAGTTGCACATTTTTGTGCTTTTGATTTTCACAATGTTTTGCAGTTTTAATAAACTTTGTTGCCTGCAATTGTACAGTTAGTATAGGAGAGGATTCTCAGTAAGATACCTACTAAAGGCACAGTGGGAAAGACATAACCAGACTTTAGAAATTGGAAACATCAGTATTTAATCTGACGCAATTCAGGCCAGGAGAAGTATAGCCTTCAATACAGGAAAGCTAAACCAACGATCAGGAACGTAGCAGCGTTTGGTACACTGAAGTCAAAACTAGGATTCAAATTGTGGTCAGGAATGTAGCTGGGTCAAAACACAAGAAGGAATAGACGAGATTAGGGTCAAACACGTTGATGGATCAGGAACAGCTGTGTGACGTACTTTGAAGAACCACTGAAGGGCAGTAGTCCAAAGATCACAGGAGTTTATATAGGCCCAAGACATTGCATTAGTTTTGTCTCTTTGGCGCATGTACACTTCATCCATTGTACAGTGCTATGGTATTTGCCAGTGCTATATAGATAATAAAATCATAAGTCAAGCTGTCAATTTAAAAAATAAAAAATAATTTTTTTTTATAAAGGTGGAAGGTCGCAGCTTGCATCATTTTAGGTTATTTGGAGCCTGAATGGTGCAACCTGGTAAATATGACATTGCATTAATGCTGTTGTAAACTTGGCTGAGATGACTGGCTTCAACAAAATTGGAGTGAGTACCCTGGGATTGACTTGATCCGAATTAATGCATATGCATCAGAATTGAGGAGTCTGCTTACATGTTCATTATCATCTAAGAGCAATGTACATCCTTTTACATATCCATTGTGGGGACATTACCACTTATGCTGTCCTATAGGAGCAATGAGCTGCTCAAAAAAAAATGTAATTAGCCATTTAGACTTTATATCCTACTGTAACGGCTTACCTTAGTTGGGAGTCCAGTAGGCAGAGATATATGCTCACCCTTGCAATTAAACACAGGCCAAGGTGGTCAGGTAAGAATTCACCTGGCCTGTGAGTCTGTGCATGGGGGCTGTGCAGGATATGGCTCCAAGTCACAGTACAGGACACAAGCAGGAAAATCGTCAACGGTAAGCCAAAAGTCAGAAGATGACAGAAGTCAGGAGACACAATAAGAAAGCCAAGGTCTGGAGAACACTGGAGAACAAATACAGGAACCAGAATCAATGAACTGACACTGCCCTCAGAGAGAGGCAGTGTTTTATACCTGGCATTAAGCATACTATACAGGTGGACCATGATTAACAGGAGCAGTCACAGGTTAAGTGCAGCTCCCATTGCTGGAGACATGGGAGGGCTAGGTTTCAGGCCAAACCAAGAACTGAAGAGGCTCAGAGGCAGGAACACAGGCTTAGAACCATATAGCACCCAGGTTTAAATCCCCTGTTGGGCACTTCTGGGGCGACCTTGTCTGGATGTCATGGTGAGAACCGTGACACCTATTGATTGTATTACATTCTCTACTACTTGCTTTTCTGTTTTTGTTACTTATCATTGCATCTTATAAATTAACAAGCTGTAAGCTCGTTTGAGCAGGGTCCTCATCTACCTATTGTTCCTGTATCATTTTGTAAATGTCTCATTTATTGTTAAATCTCCCTCTATTCAGAATATTGTAAAGCACTGCGGAATAACCTGACGCTATATAAATACCAATAATAATAACAACAACAACAACAAATCCAGAAACAAGATTGCTCCATTATTTGGGTTCAACTAAATGTGAGTGTGTGTCAGGGTTAGCCTTTTCCCACTAGTGCAGGTTCCTTATCTTATAGTATTCCCTTGTCTACCTATCCATCCATGTCTATTTAACCTGCCCTGAGCCTCTGTTTGTCCAGTTAGTTCTCCATCTGCCTCAGGAAAGCCGTTTTATGTCTTGGTTTTTGCTTTGCTTTAATTTAGGTTCTTCCTTTTGCCTCAATTTAATATTGTTAGATATGTTTTTGAAATGATTTAATCTTTTTGGATATATATATTTTTAAAAATCTTAATATTAAAATAAGATAAAACATATATATCATATCAAATATGTATCAAGGTATCAAAAATAGCTCAATATTATTTTATTTAAAAATTATTCAGAATATGAAATCATTTTAAAAGTTTGTCCAAACATTTTAAATCATTTGAAAAGCTTATCCAACAATATTAAATCAAGACCTTAGTTATTAGTGTTTTCACTAAATTCTTTCATTATAGCAAATGAAAATCTGAATGACAAAATTCCAGTTAAAACAGCCATGCTGTAACTTTTTTTTCCAGAGCAGTTATTTTATCCCATATTGTGCAATTTGGGTTTCAAAGTTTAGCAAATAAACCTCTCTTTATTGCTTAGTTTACGGCTAGTGTAAGGAATTAGGCACTTTGACGTGGAGGTAAACCTCCCATTTCATAGCTATTTTATGTAACCAAACCCACACTTTGTTAATTTGTATGTATGTGCGTATGCTTGCAGCTTTGCATGTCAGCTGTGCATGTAGCTGTCCCTCTAATGGATGCCCGCTTCTGCACAGTTTTCCTACATGTGCACAAAGAAACCTCTGAATGCATGGTGGTGGTATGTGTGGTTGCCCTCTGTTAGGCCCAGTGCACCCATTACTGTATCCTTGGCTGCCATTGACCTAAACACCAGGTCAGGGCTGGACTAGGGATACAAAGCAGCCCTGGAAAAAAATATATGCCAGCCCCATAAGTCATTGTGTACATGTAGTGACATAAGCTCATTGACATAAACATGCAAGCTCACTGATGCACACACATAGGCTCACTGACAATCTCAATGACACCCACAGACAAGCTTACTGGTACACACACACAAATTTAGTACAGAAAAACTGACACACACACAAGCTTACTAAAGACAAGCTCACTGTCACACACACACGCTCACTACAGACAAGCTCACTGATGCGCACACACTGTCCCTACAGACAAGTCCATTGACACACAGATGCACCATACAGAAGAGCTCACTAACACACAGATTCATTACAAACAAGCTCACTAACACACATGCTAACTAGAGACAAGCTCGCTGAGACACATATGTTTAGTACAGACAAACTCACTGACACACGTACAAGCTCACTCACTAGCAGACAAACAAAGTTCACTCACTAGCAGGCACACACACACAAGCTCACTCACTTGCAAGCACACACACACACACACACACACACACACACAGAAGCTCCCTCACTAGCAGACACACACACACACACAGAAGCTCCCTCACTAGCACACACACACAGAAGCTCACTCACTCACTAGCAGATACACACACACACACACACAGAATCTCACTCACTAGCAGGTGCACACACACACACACACAAGCTCACTCACTAGCAGATGCACATACACACACACACACACACACACACAGAAGCTCACTCATTCACTAGCAGATGCACACACACATAGAAGCTCACTCACTAGCCCACACACAAAGCTTACCTGGCACTGGTAGGTGAAGATGTCATTGTCTGGCCTCTTCATTTCAGCGAGGTCAGCAGCTTCCGTCTGGGGAGAGGCTTGTGTTCGGGAGGCGGGGTTCAAGTGCAGGTACGGGGCATGCGACTGTCATTGCTATACATTGTACTGGGAGACTGACAGGTCACCCTCCGTCCACTGGCAGAGTAATTGCAGCCGCACCAGCCCCCAGCTCCTCCCTTATTACTCCCCTCTGACTGACACAGGCAGGCACAGAGCAAGGGGAGACTCATTGAATCATTTAAATTACATGTCCCAGATGATTAGGGCTGTCAGCCCAGCCCCAGGTGCCACGGTCAACCGGGAAATTTCCCGGTATCCCGGTGGGCCAGTTCGGCCCTGCACCAGGTTCCCTAGTCCATTGGCTGCAGAACAATGTCCCATTTTTCCTAAATATGTAAATATGTACATTTAAATGTATTAAATAAGTAAATGTATTTTGTTTTTATTTTTACATAGTGTCTAGCTTACACACTAAACTCATGAGTTTCCTGGTTGAGAAAGGACAAGCACGGGAGCAGTGATAAAAGTTGGATTTTTGATTTGCACTGGAAAGTAAAGCAAGACGGAGGGCTTCTTTTTTACAGTAAAGAGGTAAAAAGAAAAAATTTGAAGAGACACAATATCTTATTTTGTAGCAGACCAACACAGGCTGTTGGGAAACAAATTGTTTCTTTATTTAAATGCAAATCTAATTATTACACTCAGAGAAAATGTCTGTTTATTTAATTATATATAAATAAACAAGCATATGAGGGTCAGACTAAACATAAGCAAGGTTGTAGAGCTCAAATGTACTAAACATTAAAAACTAGCAACAGCCCCATTGCCCATGAAGATGGATCCTGTAAAATAACACAGGAGACCTACAAGACCTACAAGCCAAACTAATCAGGCTCTAGTGAGATTTGTAACATAGAGTATATATACTATATATATAGTTAATACATTGCTAAACACAAATACACACACCAAATAGCATTAGGCTGCTAGGATAGGACCTGCCAACAATGGGGTACATTGACGGTGTGGCAGGCTTATGCAATATATGATCATATAATGATGGGTGAGGGCAATGGGGGCCTACCAAGGCCTTTTATTTGAAAAATACTGAGCATGCACCCATATATTGCATGCTAATTTTAAAGTGAATTTTAGGGGTACAACAAATGTTTTTCTTCAAAAGAAGGCGTCAAGGATTGGTCTCACTAAAGAAAAGGGTTACAAGAGGACATAGAAGAGAATAGAAGGATTGCGTATGGTTTACATTTGTGATTTTGTTATATCTGTTATCCTTGCCTAACTATAGGCACTGTGTTTAACCAGGCCACCCCCCTAAGGACTGATAATAAATAGCTATCCTGTGTTTTTAATTCTTTATATTAGGTTGGATCTTTGCTTTAAGAGCCGCTTGCAAGGGTCACAAGTAACCATGACCAGGTACACAGCACTGTCAATTAGAATGCGAAAGCTGGAACTTTTCTTGGAATTTTATAGGGATTTAGTAGCATCACCCAAAGAAGATATACAAGTCTGTCTTTAGAAATAGAGGTTACTTTGCATCTTTGTGTCAAGGTGCATAGCAGTTAAGGCGGCTCATGTGACCACTTACCAAGTGTGTCTCCTGCCATGCCATTCACACCACCATTTGGTACCAGCCGTTTACATTCAGCAGTGTTTTGTTGCTGCCCTGGCACCCAGCTGAGACCCAGGGATGCAGTGTGGTCCTGGGGCTTTGGCAGCAGTGTGAGTGGCACACACCTAGGGAATGGGGGTAGGAAGAGCACCTTTTCATTCCCAGTGTGATGTGGATATGGCAGTCCTGCCCTGGTGGGGTACCTTTCTTCTTCACTTTATATAAGCCCGTTTAGCTGTATTTAGAGTTTCAGTGTGTGTTAATATGGTCTCTGTTAAAGTGTTTCCCAGTGTACTGACCCTTGCCACGTTATTTGACAACTAACCATTGCCACACAGACCAATCTATGCTATTGTTTGACCTTGTCTTTCACATCACCCTTTCTGCTTTGACATACTGAGCTTTCTTCACCCCTTCCTCGTGCAGTCTATTGAACGCATTCACCCCAAACCCATGACATTAACAGGTTTATTTACTAAAGTGAGAATTCAAAGTGAAGTGAAAGTGAATTTCAGTTCACGGTAAAAATAAATGACCTAGAGACATTCTCTAAGTTATCTATGCTTTCAGATTGGCTACTTTGACCTTACATTTGAAATTCCCTTTGATTTCTTAATTTTGTGAATAACTGTGTCAGTGAAATAGCTCAATAAATAATACTGGTCCCTGCAAGGATATACTATATGTATGTATTATGGCAAGTGTAAGTTAGCCCATGATCTTTTGCAATGCCAGTAGACAGAATAGTTTTAAGTGTGTAGTATTTCCTTGACCAAAGGTATTTTTAAAATTGTATATATGAAAACGGACAAACTTACTGCTATTGTAAACTATTAATCTGCCTATATTTATTTATTTAACCCCTTAAGGACACATGACATGTGTGACATGTCATGATTCCCTTTTATTCCAGAAGTTTGGTCCTTAAGGGGTTAAAGTCTGGACACCTTGGTTAAATTATACTGAGTAACTGTTGATCTTTGATTTTAATATTTAATGAGAATATATTTTCCAATCTCCTCTTCTTCTTTCTATTCTAATTTTATTCTCGCTTTCATTTTTATTATTTACAATAGTTTAATTTTATTCCAGAATCGTCTGAAGAAGTAAATCAATACTGATTTATTTACAGTAACTACGAATGCATGTAGTTTTCTTTGTGCGTGTACATAATACAAAACATGCGTTGTAGTGTAACTTGTTCTTATATACAGTTTAGTATGCGTGTTCTTTGCCTACTAAATAAAGATTTTTTTTTTTTTTTTTTTAAGTGCCTGGTATTGCCTGAGTCTATCAACAATGGGGAACTTCCAAATTTTATTAGGAGCCACAGGAGGAACTACCGAGCTTGCATGCCCTGGCCGCACTAGGGCCTGCAAATTAGGAGGGTCTGATTTAGGTTAGGTGCTGCTGCCCTTTAACAAAGCAACTGTGACAAGGTCAAACATACAATGCTGGGAGGAATTGAGTTCAGGTACCTTCACCCAGCTTACAGAGAGAACCATGGATGCAGAGAGGAGAACAAAGAGGCAGGGGTGTAGAGAGGAATCAGTGAGCCTGGAGCAGACTTCCAGCAGCCTAGGTCAGCAGCCACCCTTCTGCACCCTAAAGTTATGATAACAGGAGGGTGAATAAAAATATGGTATCTTTGTGTGTATATATGTGTGTGTCAATGTGTGTGGCTGTCACAGTATTCATGTGTGTATGTCCAAATGCATGTGTGTTGGTATGTTGGTAC
Organism: Pelobates fuscus; assembly: GCF_036172605.1. Lineage (NCBI taxonomy): Eukaryota > Metazoa > Chordata > Amphibia > Anura > Pelobatidae > Pelobates > Pelobates fuscus. The sequence goes on along the minus strand of NC_086317.1, from coordinate 199,926,739 downwards.
ATGTCTGTGGCAGCGTATGTATATATGTGTATTCAAGCTCCCACACTAAAAACATACCACTGCAAACAAATGCAAACACTACATACAAGCACACCCCTTCATTCATGCAATCAAAATCCAACATAACAAACACCCCTGCATTCAAACACAAACACTACACGCAAGTACTCCAGGTCTTTCAAATGGAAACATACAAACACAAAAATGCATTAAAATGCGAACACTAAACACAAATTCACCAGTGCATGCACAAACATATACTGCATACATAAATATGGTTACATTCAAACACACAAACATTGCTCACAAATACAACCCTGCAAGAAGAATCAATAATAGAGTCCCAAGCTGGCAAAACATTGTGGGAGTTGTACGACAGATGGGGGTCTACTTTTTGGCCATCCTTGTGCTAGTGGGGGCCCAAGGAAATTTCTTGCACCAGAGCCTTCTCTATGTTAGCCCCTTCACTGCTGTTGGCAGTCATCTTGCCACCTAAACAGGTAAATTACTCCATCTGGATGGGTATTTTAGAGGTCCAAAGTCTCCGAGAGCTCATGCAGTCTTGTCCAGAGGTGTGATGAGACTGGTTCTGTCTGTCTTCCATGTGTCATAACACCTGCAAACAGTTTTACTCTTATCTTGCTGTGTTGGGTCGCATTATCATACCAGCTCAAAGTAGCTTTCACGATTCCGGAACCTAACACACTAACAGGTCACAGGAAGGGTGCAATACCGGTCCTTAGAATGGCCGAGGTAAGCACACTAAGAATAGTCAGGAGACAAGCTAAGTAAAGGGAGCCAGAAAACAGAAGAGCGAGAAACAAGCCGAGGTCAAAGAAATGGAGAATACAGGAAAATCGGAATAACAAGCCAAATAATAGGTAACCAGAGAGAAACACGAGCAAACTGCAATACATATATCACAAGACCAGAACAGGGCACTGAGAGACAGGAAAGCTTAATTCTGATTGGATAACTTCCAATCAGAATTAACAAACACACGTGGGAGATATTTACACCTCCCACTGTGATTATGGTACTGTGTCTTTAATGCCAGGTCACATGACTGACCCCGGCGTTCGCATAAATGCGCGGGGACCCAGCGTGCAGCGTTATACATGCTGCCGCTGGGAGGCGAGGAGGAGGACGGGACTCGCTGACAGCTAGGGGTAGGGGAGACCGCGGGGCGGGAAACCTAAGGCTTCAAAGGAAACCGTGCCTGAAAGGAGCGGATCAAAGAGGGTGCGTGTAAATCAGAGACAGAAACCCAAGACCGCTCCTCAGGGCCGTAACCCTTCCAATCCACCAGATACTGCAACCGACCTCGAGAGAAACGAGAATCAAGGAGAGCAGCTACTTCGTACATGTCACTGGAGACCGCGCGGGGGGAATCGGGACGCCTGAGAGGACCAGAGAACTGATTACAGAGCAAGGGCTTCAAAAGGGAGGTGTGAAAAGCGTTAGGTATACGCATGGAAGGAGGCAAGGCCAGGGAGTAGGACACGGGATTTACCCTACGCAATACCCTATAGGGACCAAGGAACCTGGGTGCGAATTTCATCGAGGGAACCCTGAGGCGGAGATTCTTGGAGGACAACCAAACCCTATCACCCGGGGTATAAGAAGGAGCCGAACACCTACGACGATCAGCAAATCTCTTCTGAGTAGCAGCCGGACAAGAGAGAGCAGTATGGACCAGATCCCACATCTTCCGCAAGGAGGCTAGGTGCTCGTCTAAAGCGGGCATTCCCTTGTCGGAGAACACACCGGGAAGGACAGAGGGTTGGAACCCATAAGCTACCATAAAAGGACTTAAAGCCAGTGGACGAATGAGTCACGGTATTCCTGGCGAATTCAGCCCAGGGAAGGAGATGGGACCAGTTGTCCTGGTGTGCATTCGTGAAGCAGCGTAAATATAACTCCACAGATTGATTTGCCCGTTCGGCAGCTCCATTAGATTGTGGATGATAGGAGGAATAAGCGACAAGGAAACCCCCATCTCAGCACAAAAGCCCCTCCAAAACTGAGAGACAAATTGAGGACCCCTGTCGGATACGATATCCTGTGGTATACAGTACAAGCGGAACACCTCTTTGGCAAATACCTGAGCCAACTGAACCGCAGAAGGTAGTTTTTTTTTTTGTTTTTTTTTTTTAAATTCTTTATTTTTTCGTGCAAGAGTTAATATTACAAGCTTTCATGCTTTGCCACAACAGCAGTAGCATGTACCAGATTAAAACAAGATTTTACAATTGTGGCACAGGATATAGTTGCACATTTTTTTTTTTAAGATAGTCAAGAAGAAATAAACGTTAGGGAAAAGTAGGAGTAGATAAACATGCTAAGACATTGCTTTATAGATTTGAGTCAAGGACAAATGGTTCAGAACAGGTCTGATATACTACCAATAGTTAATACACAGGATAGGAGCAGTAATTAAACTATTGGCATGCTTAACAACATAGATTAGTAAAATGCTCTGTTTCCGACGTCGTAATTTGACGTCGTAATTTGTTTCTGAATCAGACAACCTTTTAGAAAAGTAACAACAGGGATGGAGGGGTTCGGTATGCGATTGTCTTTGAGACAACACTGCTTCTACACCTGGTTCAGAAGCGTCTACTTCCATAACAAAGGGAAGGGAAGGATCTGGATGGTGTAGCACAGGGTCAGTGGCAAATCTCTTTTTGAGAGTCTCGAAGGCTTCAACGGCTTCAGGAGTCCAAACCCTGGGGTGCAAACCTTTTTTAGTCAGTTTCGTGATTGGAGAAATAATTGATGAAAAGTTTTTAATAAACCTCCGATAATAATTGGCAAACCCTATATACCGCTGTATAGCCTTAAGTCCTTGGGGAAGAGGCCAAGACAGTATGGCTTCTAATTTAGAAGGATCCATGCTGAATCCCTGTTCAGAAATGACATACCCTAGGAATTGTACAGATTTTTGGTCGAATAAACATTTCTCTAGCTTGCAATAAAGACCGTTCTGCAACAACCTCTTAAGCACCAACCTCACATGAGTATGGTGCGACTTCAAATCAGGAGAATATACAAGTATGTCATCAAGGTAGACTACGGCACAGATATGCAGTAGATCTCTAAGGACATCATTTATGAAGTCCTGAAACACAGCAGGAGCATTACATAGTCCAAAAGGCATGACTAGATACTCGTAATGCCCACTACGTGTATTGAACACTGTTTTCCATTCATCATTCTCTTTTATACGAACAAGGTTATAAGCCCCCCTGAGGTCTAGTTTAGTATAATATCTAGAACCTTTAACACGATCAAACAGCTCAGTGATGAGAGAGATAGGATAGGCGTTTTTAACCGTTATATTGTTCAGGCCCCTGTAGTCTATGCATGGCCTCAAATCGCCCTCTTTCTTGGCAACGAAAAAGAAACCAGCACCAGCAGGAGAGGAGGACCTTCTGATAAAACCTTTACTTAAGGATTCCCGTATGTACTCCTCCATGACCTGGTTTTCTTTCTCAGAAAGCAAGTAGACCTTACCCCTAGGGGGCATAGTACCTGGTAACAGGTTTATGGCACAGTCATACTCACGGTGTGGAGGTAGCTTATCAGCCTCCCTTTTTTTAAAAACCAATGCGAGGTCTGCATACACAGAAGGGACAGAAACAGAAAGTGGTTTAGCTGTGGGCACATTAAGTAAACAAACAGGATGCATATGGGCCATACAGTCTCGTTGACAAGATTCCCCCCAGGAGAGTATATCTAAACAACCCCAATCAAGTAGTTGGTTGTGTTTAACCAACCAGGGAAAACTCAGAATGATGGAAGCTGTAGGGGAGTCAATTATTTGGAAGGTTAACCTTTGGAAGGTTAACCATTTCTTGGGTTTCGTGGGTCACCAGAGGTTTTTCTATGGCCTCAACGGCCAAGGGTGTGGCCTTTTGGATCAGTGTCAAGGCTGCGGATTTAGCAAAGTTCTCATGCATAAGGTTGTCTGCAGCATCTGAATCGATCAAGGCTTTGGTTGTTATAGTGGTTTGATTGACCAAAAGAGTAACCGTAATAAACGGTATAGAGATGGACAAATGAGGGGAAAAAAATCATAACACCCGAGGCCGACCCCTCTCTAGGCCTTTGGTGCTGGAGTTTCCCTGCAAATTAGGGCAGGTTCTTCAGAGATGCCCCCTCTTTCCACAATAAAGACATAACCCCTCCCTTCTGCAATACGCTCTTTCGGCTTCAGTTAACCCTGGAGCACCCAATTGCATGGGTTTGGGAGATGGTTGATTAGGAGGTAATGCTAGTAACGCAGTACTGGGTAAAGCAGGTAGCACCTGGGTATGCATCCCTCTTTGACTACGCCTCTCTCTAATACGGTTGTCAATAAGAATGATATAATCTATTACATCATCAAGAAGAACAGGCAATTCCCTGGATGCTATTTCATCTAGTATGTAAGCGGCCAAACCCTCCTGAAAGGCTGTTACGAGGGCATCGTTATTCCAAACCACTTCAGCTGCTAGAGTGCGGAATTCAATGGTATAATCCGCTACAGATCTATTACCTGTCGGACCCTAAGCAGAGCTTTGCCAGCAGAAGCAACCCTACCGGGTTGATCAAATGTGCGTTTGAAAGCTGTCAAAAAGTCTGCAAAGGACATTGGGGACGTATTCTCCCACATGGGATTAGCCCATGCTAAAGCTTTCCTGCACAAGTGGTTAATCAAAAAAGCAATTTTGGTTCTATCAGTGGGGTAGGAACGAGGATTCATCACCAAAAGAAAATCAACATGGTTGAGGAAATCACGACACAATGCTGGATCACCGCTATAGCACTGTGGTGGCGTCATGTCAACCACGTGAGCAGGAACGGGTACTTGATCGGGAATGGGTTCTGGCGCAGCAGCAACAGCTTCTTGAACGGCAGGTTGCAAGTGGGCAGTACGAGCCAATATGGTTTGTAAAGCTTGAGCAAACTGATCCATACGGTGGTCTAAACCATCCATTCTAGCCTCCTGATTCACTAGCAGCTGTGGAATGTCAGCAGGTTCCATGGTGGCCCTGTTGTAATGTCACGATTCCGGAACCTAACACGCTAACAGGTCACAGGAAGGGTGCAATACCGGTCCTTAGAATGGCTGGGTTAAGCACACTAAGACTAGTCAGGAGACAAGCCAAGTAAAGGGAGCCAGAAAACAGGAGAGCGAGAAACAAGCCTTGGTCAAAGGAATGGAGAATACAGGAAAATCGGAATAACAAGCCAAATAATCGGTAACCAGAGAGAAACACGAGCAAACTGCAATACAGGTATCACAAGACCACAACAGGGCACTGAGAGAAAGGAAAGGTAAGTATATAAATCCTGTGCTTAATTCTGATTGGATAACTTCCAATCAGAATTAACAAACACACATGGGAGATATTTACACCTCCCACTGTGATTATGGTACTGTGTCTTTAATGCCGGGTCACGTGACTGACCCCAGCGTTCGCTTAAATGCGACCGCGGGCAGTGAAGGATTGAGGGTGAGTGCTGCAAGTGGATTGCAGCCTCCCCTCACAGCCGCTCGCGGGGCCCTGACAGTAGGTTGTATTCAATTACTGAGAACTATTATGGTGCCTAGAGAGTTCCTGTAAATATTGTTTTGCAACAAATTAATGCATTACTAAGCAATTTACTTCAGCTCATTGGAATTTTATAACATGACAGTAGGCTTAGTATTTGCTTAAGTCTCTCTTTACTAGAATACCACAACAGCACAGAAAAACAAACAATCAGAAAAAAAGTTAGTTACTATAAAACTCCCCCTCCCCATGCATAATTTCCTCTTTCTTTGCTGCTCCGCATCAGTACAGGTCAGAGTACCACTGCCTCCTGCTTAGAGTTGGTGGCTTTGGGGTTTATTATGATTTATTTATGATTTATATTTCTCATATTTAGTTTATTGGGATTACTGTCCTTGTGGTACACTTTTGCCTCCAAGGTTTTTCTTTGGGGATATCTTCCCCAGGGGCGTATTTGCCGCGAGGCAAACAAGGCATTTGCCTTGGGCGGCATTTTCCAGGGGGCGGCAAAAAAAGCCGCCCCCAAACGCCCAGGGCAAATGCCTTGTTAGCCTTGCGGCTAACAGACATCCTGGGCTGGTGGCTGCTGGGCTGGTTGCTGGGCGGGCGGGCGGGCGGCTGGCGAGGGAGCACTTCCTCTGAGCTGTCTGCTCAGCTCCCTCGCGCGCCGCAGAGTGAGGCTGGGAGCCGGAATATGACGTCATATTCCGGCTCCGCCTCCCAGCCTCACTCTGCGGCGCGCGAGGGAGCTGAGCAGACAGCTCAGAGGAAGTGCTCCCTCGCCAGCCGCCCGCCCAGCAACCAGCCCAGCAGCCCGACCGGCAGCCCCACTAGACCCCAGGGAGAGGGAGAACCCCCCCAGCATTCCCAAAGGTAAGGAGGCTTGGGGGGTAAATTAAAAAAAAAAAGAGTTAATGTGAGTGAGTGTGTCTGTTAGTGTGTGTCTGTTAGTGTGTGTCTGTTAGTGAGTGTGTCTGTTAGTGTGTGTGAGTGTGTCTGACTGTGTGTGTCTGTTAGTGTGTGTGAGTGTGTCTGTTAGTGTGTGTGAGTGTGTCTGTTAGCAGCTAACAGACACACTCACACACTCACTAACAGACACTCACACACACTGACATACACACACTAACAGACACACTCACTAACAGACACACTCACTAACAGACACACTCACTAACAGACACACTCATACACTCACACACACACACTGACAGATACGCATCCATTAGCTAACAGTTAGCTAATGGATGCGTATCTGTCAGTGTGTGTGTATTTAGAAGGCGGGGGAAGGGTTGGGTGGGGGTTAGGGGGGGGGCGGGGTGGGGGTGAGGGGGGCGCCTGAGTTTTGTCCTGCCTAGGGCAGCACAAAACCAGGATACACCCCTGATCTTCCCTATCATTATGTTGGTTTATGGGGGGTCCTGGGGATATCTTTGCAGTTGCTTCCCCTTGTAATTTACCCCTGTTTTAGGCTGAACTACTGTTAATTAGTTGCACTGTCTATATATGTTTACTTGTTATGTTTTCGGTCAACAATTGTATTTCGGGTAAATATTATTAGAATAATATCCATTTTAGAAATCACCCTTTATTGATTTATTAGTGTGCTGGTTGTCTTTGTATGTGTGTTTTTCTGTATGTGTGCCACGGAACTATCCCTTCTTCATACACAGTATATGCACACTCTATTCTGGTGTTTCATAGGTGTTCCTTACTTACAGGGCGTTCTGTCAGTTTCCCGCCCTTTTCACCGGCGGGCTGCGGGTGCGCCGCTCGAGGTTTCAGATGGCTAGCCATTTGGCTGCCTCTTCTGAATCCTCAAGCTCCTATGTGAGCATACCGGCATCAGAGGTACTCGCGGTCGGACGCGAGTACCCGGCGGCCGGTCCTGCCCGCGCACGTGGCCGCCTCGCTGGACCGGCTCCTTCTCAGAGCCGCGTGCGTCTGACCGGCGGGAGGAGGGTGCGCCTACACGCGGCCCCTCCTCCACCCACAGTGGTCTGATCTTGACGGTTGCCCTGCGGGATTCACCTGGGGTTCACCTAGCTACAGATATGACAGTCTATATCCCAGGCATCTGGGAGTTTTCAATGACAGTTATATATATATATATATATATATCTACTTGCGGTGAGTTTTATATGGCAGTATATATATAACAGATTTCTGTAAATTTGTATTGACAGTCGTCTTTAATATCGATTGGACCCTGGGCAAGCGTCTGCTTGGGCCCCTTGGGCATGCCATCACTCCCTCCACCCCAACCTAGAGGTGAAACTAATGTAGAGAGTGCCTTGGTGCAAAAAAAAAATAAAAATTCAGGCCTGCCCTGTAGCACAAGAGTAAAGAAAAGATAGATCCCATCTGTCATACAACTCCTGCGATCAGAGGCGGCTCTAGACTTTTGGAGGCCTTAGGCGAAAATCAAATAAGAGGTCCCCCCCCCACGCGCGCTAAAAGTAAAAATAATAAGCAGGCGATATTAAAATTAACTGTATAAATTGCATATTTTAAGGCAAACATTAATAAACCTCATAATCTCACTATTCACAAACTTATTTTTGTTATTAAATTATTCTACAAAATACCTATACACAAACATTGGGTATATATATAAAAGGTTTGTGGCTGACTACTTAGTTATTCTTGTTGATGTCTCCTAAAACTGAAACAAAGTTGTCAACAGAGTATTAAAAGAACACTACAGTATCAGGAACACAAATGTGTTTTCCTGACCCTACTGAGTTGAACTATTTAGCCCCCCCCTCCCCCCCCAATGTAGTAAAAACTTACCTAATTTCTAGAGCTGCACAAGTCCGCCAGCGCCGGATCCGCCCAATTGGCTAACATAATCTAAACTGATGATCTCAGTCAATCACAATGCTTTCCCATTGGATTGGCTAAGATCTTCAATTTTGATGTCAGCCAAGGAGTCAAGTCAGGGGCGACTGCCATGGTTAAATATCATCTCCTAATAGAGCGTGCAGGTGCTGAACGTCAGTGCAGCACTAACCCAGAAAGTACCTGTACTGGCAGACTAAGGAGTAGTCATTGGAGGTGCTCCTCGGTTGTAATGTACACACTGCCATTTCTCTGAAAAGGCAGTGTTTACATGAAAATGCCTGCAGGGATAAAGGGACCTTTCCTTTATTTTCCATGAGCTCTCTTTCCCTTCCCATTTAATTTATTTTCCATGTGCTCTTTCCCTTCGCATTTAATTTATCTTCCATGTGCTCTTTCCCTTCTCCTGTCATTTATTTTCCATGGTCTCTTTCCCTTCTCCTTTTTTATTTTCCATGGTCTCTTTCCCTTCTCCTTTAATTTATTTTCCATGTGCTCTTTCCCTTCTCCTTTAATTTATTTTCCATGTGCTCTTTCCCTTCCCCTTTAATTTATTTTCCATGTGCTCTTTCCCTTCCCCTTTAATTTATTTTCCATGTGCTCTTTCCCCCTCCCCTTTAATTTATTTTCCTTTGCTCTCCTTCTTCCCTTCCCCTTTAATTTATTTTCCTTTGCTCTCCTTCTTCCCTTCCCTTTTAATTTATTTTCCATGTGCTCTTTCCCTTCTCCTTTAATTTATTTTCCATGTGCTCTTTCCCCCTCCCCTTTAATTTATTTTCCTTTGCTCTCCTTCTTCCCTTCCCCTTTAATTTATTTTCCTTTGCTCTCCTTCTTCCCTTCCCCTTTAATTTATTTTCCTTTGCTCTCCTTCTTCCCTTCTCCTTTAATTTATTTTCCTTTGCTCTCCTTCTTCCCTTCTCCTTTAATTTATTTTCCTTTGCTCTCCTTCTTCCCTTCTCCTTTAATTTATTTTCCTTTGCTCTCCTTCTTCCCTTCTCCTTTAATTTAGTTTTCTTTGCTCTCCTTACCTTTTCCTCTGCTCTCCTGAGTCCTTCCGTTCAGTTATCTCCGTTTTCTCTCTTCTCCTCTGCTCTCTTTTCTTCTTCAGCAGCAGCTACTCTTCTCGGATTGGCCGATTACCAGCTAGTGTGCAGGAGGAGGGGAGGGGACTCACTCCTGCACGGGAAACCCATGTGAGAGGGTTTCATCTTCTAATATCGCAGGCGCCGCGTGAATCTTGATGCCGCCGGCCGACATTAAAGTATTTCAATAATATTTATTTTATTTTTTTCTGGGAAAGAACGCCCTGCAGCAACTCTCTAATTAGGCGGTTTAGGCGGCCGCGAGGCCCCTTCTAGCGCGAGGCCTTAGGCGGCCGCCTAAACTGCCTAATTAGAGAGCCGCCTCTGCCTGCGATGCTATGCCAGCTGGGGATCTACCATCCTAGCAGGGTTGTATTTTTGAGCAGTGTTTGTGCAATTGAATGTCAGCATGTTATTGTATAGAGTGTATGTGTGCATGTAGGGGTGTATTTTGTATGTACTGTTACCATTGGAATGCAGTGGTGTACTTGTGTGTAGTGTTTGCGTTTGAATGCAGGAATGTGTGATTGTCTGTAGTGTTGGCTTTTAAATGCAGGTGTACTTTTGTGTGTAGAGTTGGTGTTTGTATATAATTTTAGCATTTTAATACAGGAATGTGTTTGTGTTTTAAATGCATATGTACATTTGTCTGTAGTATTGGTGTTTCAGCAAACTGGTGTGTTTGTATGTAATGTTTGTGTTTGCAGGGGTCTGTTTGCATGTTGTGTGATTTCTATAACACATATACACATACATTTTAACACGCAGATACACACATAGGCACACTGACACATGCTCACACCTTGACACATACACACAAACACTCAGATACACACCCTTTGACACACAGATACAAGCACTTTGATACACACTGTGACAAAAGTACTCCTTTCCCTTGGTACCTTGTCCTGGGATTGGGGTGTTACACACAGTCTTTTAGAGACACTTCACACGCTGGAAGGTAAAAGGACTTGCTCTTTTATTGTGGCTCCAAAATAAATGCACAGTAAGGTATAAAGGTAACAAAAATATACAAAACAAAAGCCTTGCTCTTCTGAGCATTAACTAAACAAAATAATCAGCTAACTGGGTTGGATGGCTTGTCCATTTCCCAACATAAACAACCTTACTGTTTCAGGTTTTCAGCTCTCTGTTTCCACTCATAGAAACCAAACACAATCTCCCTCCTTCCTTGGCAGGGGAGTACTTAATAGCACTGGTAATTGACAATCCTTTTCAGGTGAGTTAAATTAGGATTCAAACTCTGGAACTGGACTTCTCACTTGTAGGTTACAAGCAACTTCCAAAATGTGGAGTGGAGCACTGGCCCACCCTACTCTCCAAGTACTCCACCCCAGGGCCCAAATATACACATATTTAAAGTGCAACATTCATTATAACATAACACATTTCCCTGGGGCTAATTACACAAAGTAGGATCCTTGCAAAATCTGGGGAGGTATATAGATTCCCTCCAGCACAATTCCTTGCTTTCGGTCACAACACACACACACTGGCACATCCACACACAGAGATACACACACACACTGACACAGGTATGTACACACACACTCAGATACACACATACATAAAGGTATAAATGCAGGGGTGTATATGTGTACAGTGCTAGAGATGGAATGTAGGAGTGTATTTGTGTTGGCATTAAAATGCTGGGATGTATGCATTACCACACACTCAGATGCACACTTACACACACCGACACATACATACATACACACACAAACACACACACACAAACACACACACATGTACACATACATACTGACACTTGATGCAATAATATGTTAAAATAAATACTTTTTACATTTATTTTTATTGTTTCGCAGTATGAGTGCAGGTTGCGAACTGGTTCAAAAGAAAGCAAGTGGTTGCCCACGCAGGGGCTTAAGCAGTAACATTCAGTAAGATGGATAGTCGCCTACGCAGAGGCTTAATTGTCAGCATATAGGAGGAAATGCAGAATATCGCTTGCGCAGGGGCGTATTGGATCAAAACATATAGGCGTAATCGAACTTTGCAGGAATATACTTACAAGCATTACAGCAGATATCGCCAAGATTGTGCTAGTGCTATTACCTATATCTAGCGCAGTATTAAGTGTATGAACAAGCAATGACAAATAGACAAGCAATGACAAATATTGGGTATTCATATGCCTTGCTAAGCCAGATCTACAAAAGGCGTTAAGCCTGCTTGGTACTACATTGTTAAGGCATTGTTGTCAGGTACGTGCCAATATAGTAGTGTCAATTGGTAACGTGTATTCAGCCACCCTCTCGGTCAATGTTACTAGTGTGGTTTGTTAATGGGTGCTTTCATTAAGGTGCGTCTCGCACATTTTGCCACTAGGTATGCAACTTGAACTGATGTGGTATATGCCCTCTTACTGCAGGAGCGTGACCTTAGGTAATCTGGGTATAGGAGCCAGTCGCTGAGCCAGCGGAGGCAATCGTATAGGTTGGTTCCGTACTAAGAATTTTCACAGGCTCAATCTTTAGGCATTTTGCCATCATGCAATCTACATAAAAGAGCATCTTCTCGCGTGGAGTATGCTACAAGTATAAATTAACTTGTCAAATACATTTGTCTCCCTGTCTGATTAGTAATGCCTGCAAACATCTATTATGCTTTATGCCCAGACAGCCCAAGCAGTGGTTAGCAAGCAGGTCCTGCCATAACATTATAACGTTAAAAATCATTGTTGCTCAGTCTGTCCTGGTACTCTCAGTAATAACATGCAGTCTTATATAGAATGCTCATTAGGACATATAGAAATATACTTTTAAAGAATAAATGAAAAATGATGGGATGGAAATAAAGGCAGGTTACTATAATGAACAATCTTGTGTAAGCTGTAGCTAATGATGTAGTGCCAGTAAAGGAACATGTAAGCAAACAAATTATATATTGCACAGAGGCTCCCACATTAAAGAGGAGAGGTCATGGTACTCCTCGAGTAAGCATAGGGTCAGCTTTTACTGTAGGGTGTGTAGCATCATGTCCAGAACTAGAGGCCGAGTGGCCTTGCAGGTCTGTGCATCCTGGCTGGCTGAATGAGGATAGTGTCAGGTTCGGCCCTTTTCGTGTTGTTCCATAAGTGGTGTCGAGGCTCACTTGATTTGTGTGGCATGGAGTTTTTCCACATTGGCCGAGGGGCACTCCGTGTTGCAGGGTCTCCTAGGGTGTCTGGCCCCGGGTCGGTGCCCCCATTCCGTCCAGGCCGCCCCCGTAAGCACCATGTCTCAGTGGGCACTCAGGGACAACATGTGCTCCTGCGGGCCCCCCCACAAGAGTCCGCCGGCCCTGTGTCCCCTGCACCTCCCCTGATCCTTCGATACCCCCGCGGGAACATGGGCTGCCCTGTATGTCTCACCCAGCACCGGCCACTTCTTCAGGATGGTGGGCACACGGCCCCTCAGCCACCGGTCAGCCGGAGGCACATGCCGCCCACACCCGCCGGGCTCGCAGCAGTGGGGACAATCTCCTCTGGGTGCCCACCTCACCCTGAGGTCAGGCAGCCATGATATCGGCTCGTGAGCAGTCCAAGATGTCCGCCCGTGGGCCAGTCCACCCCGGGATTAGAGGTATGTGTCGAAGTGTCTCTCAGCCTACTGGTCTGTCTCTCCTTGGTCCTGTTATCGGGCGGGTCTCATTTTGGCAGCCATTGCCAGTGTAGGGGATCGGTGTAGGCCAAAGTCGGGGTCTTCCGTCTTGGTGTGCGCCGTCCCCATGTGGCCGGGATCACCCCCACCGGCCGGGGGGGGAGCGGGGCCGTTTCTCACATCCTCGGGGCCCTCTTCTGAGGCTAATGTTGCGTGCATGCGTTCCCACCCGGGTAAGTTGCCGGCTTCTGAGTCTGGGTCATTTGCTGTTGATGTCCCGGTTTGTGCAGGCAGGTAGGCCGGGTGCCTCAGCTCCGTTGCTGACGACATGTTGTTGGCCTTTGTCTGGTACCAGATTGGAGCTGAGGTGATTCTCCATGTCATCCCATCTGGATATTTGACTCCAGGGCAATATATGCGCGGATTTTGTGCCGATATTAGGGCCGTAGGCCCGGAGCCATGTTGATCTGCTTCCAGTCGGCTCGGCGGCCCGGCCCCGCCCCCCCTACTTTTTACATTTATATTTAATAGGGAACTGCCAGGTTCTTCTAGGATTTTTAACATGTACTTATTCCCTGTGTGTTACATTACAAACACCAACACTTGAATAAAAGTAATAAATAAGCAAAACAAAAAACAAAACATATTTAGCCACCCTCTTGTCTCCTTACCTTTTGGGTACAGAAAAGTGGCTTCCCTGGGTTCCAGTGGGAGCTTGCTGGCCCAGGCTGATTGGAGTCTGCCATCAGCTTTCTCAGTCCCTCTCCCCAACAATGCTTGCATCCTCCTCCGTGTGGTGTGTGCCTCCTCCCCAGCGGCACTGAGGAGGAAGTGATCTGACCTCACTTCCTCCCAGCATGCCACGGAAAAGAAAAGGGATCACAGGGCAGGGTGTGAGGGGGCTAGCTGTGTGTATGTATTCAGCCAACCCCCATATTACAGGGGCATCTTCATCGATCCGTCTACTGTCACTTCTCGCAGTTGGAAGGTCAATTTAGGATTGCTCTTATATCTCACGGAATAGGTACCAGCGAAACAAACTGGGTTTGTTTGTTGGGTTTGTCGACTGAGCATTAAAACAGCAAATAAGAAGCCTCCTGTCATGTTATAAAATTGTAGATTATACTAGCTTTAGTGTACCTATAATCTTAATTTTATTAATGACAGGAGGCGAGTATTTCCCACCCGTTCGTATCCCTCCCTTGTTTGATTTTATAGTTTGAGTTCATCAGGTACGTATGCAACTCTGCTTGTTGTCTCTGCTACCCGTCACTTGTTCTTATGTCTGTTTTTCATAAATCGGGTTGGGATCTATGGAGATTACAGTAATTTTGGTTGCTATATTGGATACCTACATGTTTGTTCAGAGTACATTTCATTTTTCTGATTGGTTGTTTTTCTGTGCTGCTGTGGAGTTCTAGTAAAGAGAGACTTAAGCAAATACTCGCCTCCTGTCATTAATAAAATTAAGATTATAGTTACAATAAAGCTAGCATAATCTACAATTATTCTCACTACTCTATGAAATTAACATAGTAACTATGAAGAAGATATTGATGCTAATGCCTTGCATGCTATTATATTCTAGTGTACATGTATCTATTTAATCATTGTAACTATGGTGCACTGTATGACACATTAAATACTATACAACACGAGGCTGTGCCAGATTTGGGAGAATTGTTTTTCCTCCTTTGAGTCATTTGACTTCTTGCTACTGGTTCACAAAGCTTGTCTGCAATTGAAAAATGTGATGCTTTTACACAAAAACATAGATATGCAAATGTTTACTGTAAGCTTTCATTTAATATGTTTTTTTTTTTTTATGGAAACAGAGATGCTAACACTCTTGTTTACATAAGAATCTGTAAATATAAAATCCTTTGTAGATCAATATTTGGTCCATTGGTCACACCACAAAATACATAAATATAGTTCCTTTTTAGCATAAAATGTTCTGAGTCATACTATGCAATATGAAATTGGGATAGACAGTAAAAAAAGGTCTATGTACAAAATTGGGCAATGATATATATATATATATATATATATAATATTTTAGACTAGACATTAGTTTTTGATTGTTGAAGCATTAATATTTAAATAAAAATTAACTGGTACAGGTACCGCCCCACACCCATAAAACTGACAAAGCATTTTTTTTTTTTTAAACTGCATAACTCGGCTCCATCTGAGCTTGTGGTAAGAGAGATTGACAGGGTTAGCTTGGAGTGCCACTGGGCTGACCTAGAAAAGACATTGCTGAAACTGAATGCTGCTGTATGGCAATGCTAGCAAAAAGCCACTTCTTGCTGACTTAATTTTGGTCAGATACTTTTTAAATATCGTGCAATGCGATAACAGGTCCTTAAAATAAAACACCTTTCAATAATTTAAAGTTAAAGTATCCTTTTAAAAACAAACCATATCCAAATGTTCTGGCTTGGACAGGGCTGTCTATTTGGGACTCAAATTGGAATTGTGGAATACTTGTATCCAAAGGTCCCCACTAACTAACCAGCTGAGCCACCACAACAACCACCTACCGACATTAACCTGAAAAAACATATACTTACGCCTTAAAGCAGTTCTGTCACCAGACTAAAAATTTTTAGTATTTCATTGCGGTAGAATCTTTACGAAACATAGTCACATTGACTGTGTTAGAATGTCATTGTAGGGACTATTTTGTGTTATGGTTAAAGCCTGAGGTTGACAAAACTTGAGAAAAGGTAGCGCTTCCACCATCACGTTTATAGAATTCCTCCAGTCATTGTTAGCGAAGGCTGTGGGAATCGGGCTGCATCTCATAGCTGGATCTTCAATAGACATCTATGTTGTACTCTTGTACATGTGCGCCCCAATGCAGACTCAAAGCATATGTGCAGTTCTGTGAATGGGGAGCTACTTCATCGGAAATTCATTCAGCTGAAGTTGTTATGGTTCCCAGAGTGTCCTTTTACTTTATATTTCAATAGTTTTAGGTTTGCCTTTAATGGCCAATATGTGGAGATGGGAAGCTCCATCAGCAGTATTGACAAATAGACCTCTTTAATCCCTGAAAAACCACAGATTATTCAGTTTTTATGTGATTTCATGAACATATGTATTTATAAATGGATAAATGATTTAACACAGGAACAAACATATTTTATATTAATAATGCATTTCTGTGAGACTGAATTTGCTGTGGACTTTTGGGGTTCACTTAACACACCAAATATTGTGAGCAAAAAAAGGACCTACATGTTGATTTGGCTTTCTAAATTGTGCTGGAGGCACTGATCATGCAAAAGGTTAGTTGACATCTATGCAGATATGTAAATTCTAAAAAATGTGAGCACACATTTACATATTTAATTTCTAAAACAGTCATCTTTCCATTATCAAGATTTAAAAAAACATCTTCTACAGCTATTATAGGCTTCAATGTAATATTTTTGGATACACTTTTCAACTGATTTAATATTTGGCCTGTTAAAAGAAATAAGATATATATATTATATTAAATATTAAACTATTTTTTTAAATAAAAAATGTGAAAATCTTATCCAAAAATATTAAAATGGGGCCACAGTTGGCATCTAACAGCAGAGTGAGTCGGGTTCCGTGCACATTGTCCAACTGACTTTCCTTATTTGTACAGGACGGTTTTAAACCAGAACATACAAAAAAGGAAACAAAGGAGGGATGAACACCACCACCTACTGGCTACAAGTTGCGCAGCATGCAATCTGATCCTATTGTTTCACATATGCAGGAGAGAACGCCAATAGAAAACAAGGTCAGTATGGGTTGGGACAAACAGAGCAGGCATTCGTGCATATCATGGATGCCAATAAGATCTGTACAGGAAGCTTTTTTCTTTTTAAAAATGGGCAAACTAGAACAAGGAGGCATGACTTAGCGTTGAACAATTGGAAACTGATAATCAGTTATCTGTCCTCTGCAACAATGTCCTACAACTACACCGTACTGCACATCAGGAAGGTACATGTCTTCTTCGCAATAGTCAAGCTTGTTATATTATCCTATCATGGATAGTTTTCTTGTGTTGCAGGTAATTTTTGATTTGATGGAATAAATTCATTTTTTACCACACTCTATTTATATAACGTACTTATTTCTGAACCATTTCTATTAGGCGTCACAGACCGTCTCCATCAACATGTATAGAGTCAAACGTGCCTAGTGTTCAACAGCAAGATAGTGTAACCACTTCATTATACACACCAGCACCGATCCGCCATATTGTTTCATATATTTACAGTTCAACCACAAAATTTTAAACTGAAATAAATTATCACAAAACGCTTCGTCAATCAGGATCATTGATAGCTTCCAGAAACACCTGGGGCCTGAGCGCAAAGCAAAACTAAATGACTCCCTAACCTAAGGCTCAACATAGGAGCTATATCCCTCATCTCTATGCAAACTGGGTTCTCAGTGAAAAATAAATCTGGAAACAAGAACACACTGAATTGCCAAGTATTCAGTCCTTGCTATCTACACTAACCAAGAAAAGTAGCAGTGGTACAGCACAGCCATTCTGACCACTATCTCCCTCCTGACTGCAGGGGATTATTTTCCTCTCATAGTCTCCAGGGAGAGCTTTATAGTAATGTTTTTTTTTTGTTTTTTTTTTAAGTCAGGTGGCGGATTTGAGAATTAGTTGCTTGATGGTAAAAGAAAAAAAATAGTTTCTAGCTGCTCCTACTCCACCTGTAAAAGTCTGGGGATAAAGAACCCCACATTCGAGGCTTCAGGCCCCCAAAGTCCTCCTCAATTAATTTGTCAATTCTTAACACTTTTGTCAGGATACAGTGCCCCAACACACAGAACCTGGATCAAAGTAACAGAAAACAGGGTATACCAGGGTATAGTGGCCAAGTTGATACAGGACAGATAGAATATTCAAAAACGGTAACAAGCCAAGGTCAGGAGTACAGTGATATGGAATAACAGAGAATCTAGCAAAGGTTAGGCTTAATACACAGAGTCAAGAATACTAGGAAATAAACACGCTGGCTTAGAACCAAAATAGGGCAAAGACTAAATGAATATGTATTGACGTTGTGGCAGGCTTATGCAATATATGATCATATAATATAACTAAACCCCCATTATTTTTTTTAAGCGCGGTGCTTTATCTTTGTGTTTGTATATAATGCTTATATCACACAGCTATCTTACATTGCTGCCAGCCTCTCCATGTTTGTCTTATTAAGAGTTTATAAGTGTGTAGGGGTTTATAAAACACCCCTTCATGTCTCATTAAAGATGTTTACACTTTGTCTGATACCAGCAACGTTTATTGTATGTGTACAAGCCCTATAAAGGGTTAAATGTGAAAGGGTTTAAAAATACCTCTTCCTGTCTCATTAGAGATTCTTGGCTGATATCAGCAAATCTAATGGCTAGAGTACGACTCACCTTTTGGGGCTTGCCTTGACGTGGCAGGTGAGCTTATATTCAAATGGCCATTGAAATAAAACTGAAGGGCCTCCATTTTGTTTAAATGTGCATAGGGATTTAGGCCAAAACACAGGTAATTTTCTCTTCGTTTTTACTATGTATTCTGACAGGTGGGAGTGAAGCAGAGCTGGAGAAGAGGTGGGAGGCCATAGCTTTTCTAAAGAGATGGGTTTAAAGGCACTTCTTAAATGATTGAAGACTAGGGGAGAGTCTGATGGTGGTAGGCAGGCTATTCCATAGGAAGGGAGCCGCCCGCGAGAAGTTTTGCAAGTTGGCTGTAAGGGTGCGAGCAGTGAACAGGAGAAGGGGCAGAGCATGGAGACCAAGAAGGGGCATACCTATGAATCTGCGAAGAGATATAAGAGGGGCTAGAATTGTTCAATGCTGTATAGATATGGTTTAGCACTTTGAATCGACTCCTATAGGATACAGGAAGCCAATGACAGAGGGGTGAGGTGTGAGAGGACCGACTAGAGAGGAAATCAGTCTGGCAGTAGCATTCATTACAGACTGTAGCGGGCAATGCGGCTTTTGGGAAGACCTATTAGGAGAAGGTTACTATAATCCATGCGGGAAATTACTAGAGCATGGAAAAGCTCCTTGGTAGCATCCTGTCCTAATGTGTTTTATACCCCACCTCCTATAGACTGTAAGCTCATTTGAGCAGGGTTCTCTTCAACCTATCGTTCCTGTAAGTTTTCTTGTAATTGTCCTATTTATAGTTACATCCCCCCTCTCGTAATATTGTAAAGCGCTACGGAATGTGTTGGCGCCATATAAATGCCAATAATAATAAAAATAAAAAGTACCAAAATAATAAATAAAACGTGTAACTGTAGTAAGAGCCACACACCAGAGTCACAACATAGAAAAGCTGTTAGATTGTATGCATTAAAAATTATGCCTGGTTTTAACCATGTAAATGCCTACAGGACCCTTTTTTCTGATAGAGAGACATCGATAACTGACATCATTAGGGTACGTATGTGCCCTTCCACAACTTTGAAAAGGAGGAAGGTGCAGGGATCTATCCTACATGTTTACCAGTACATTCAGTTATTCTTGGTGTTCAACAAAACATGTCTTATGTTTATGTGATTAAAATTATATTGGGTGAGCTGAACCTTGATGCAGGAGTGTTGCTATGTGCTTTTTGGTGGCAAAGGAGGTCTGGAAAATCTAGTGAAGCTTTACTGATGGCATCACCTCGACATCAGTTGTGGTCAGTTTTTGTTTAGTCCAATTGGCTTTTGCCTCTGCAAAGGACTTAGATATATACATTTTGGTGCTTTCTGTGTTTTAGCTTAACCAGGGCAGAACATCTCCAACAGTTTTCCCTTTTCCCTAGGTAGTGTTTGGTGTCTTTTAGAATGAGACAGTGTACAAAGATTCTGTGGAGTAAGTAGGTGACTTTTATAGCATTCACTTTGGTGGTGTTTGGGAGGCAGGGCCAGATCAAAGCCCATTGGGCCTGGTATTGACAATTAAGATGGGCCTAATTACAGAATCGTATCAACAGAAAACACTAAAACAGTCATATCTTCAAAGTATCTGGTGGAGTTGGTGCCGGAGGGACTCTCTGGCAGGATGCATTTATTAGAATACACATACCCTATGCTAATCTCTCATTTTCTTCTCTCAACCAAATCCATATCCCCAAACTTTGGCATCCTGTGAAGCATGACATCAGTAAGTGGCATAAAAGGACATGGGCCAGTGATGTGAAAGGGGGCGAGTCTCCCTGAAGAGTTGGAAGTTCAACCTGTCATAAATGAATGCCAGGCTGCCTGCCAATCTCGCAAACTGGCCAGCTAAGGGCAGACTTGAACTTGGCGTGAACACTTCTAATAATGTGCTTGCTCTTCTGGGGACAGTTCCCTGGTGTCTCCCAGCATTCACTTGTCCACTCCTCTCCTTCTCTTCTTGCTAGCATGCAAAATACGGTTAGAGATATCAAAACAGCAAGGGCATTTGCACAGTGTGTCAAGTCAACTTTACCTAAACATATATATATATATATAAAATAAACCAATAAACACAAGTGTTGTTCTCCCGAATCCCTCCCAAGTTTCCATACTTAGTTACTATATTTGTTAATCAATGGACCTATTACATGATTCAGACCCTTTATCAGTTGCTTTCTAGGTTCAATTTTTGCCTTAAGTAGTCTACCAAGTGTCTGCAGAGGAAGAGAAGACGGGGTTATCTTCTTTTAGGGAACTGTCGATAAATAAGTATTCACTGTTGTATGGATACGGTTGGAGAGTGAGGTGCACATCTGTTTTGATTTGTAGATGACTACCTTGTTTTCCCTGTCTCTACTTCTGAAGGATGGCAAGCCTGTCTAGAACCTGGGGAGATAGTCTGCTCTTTTATTTTTATTTCTTTTACAAAGATCAGGGCCAGATTAACATAGGGGCTGATGGAGCTGCAGCCCCAGGCCCAGGCCCATGGAATAGGCCCATTAAAAAAAAAAAAAAAGTTTTTTTTTTTTTTTTTTTACACACTACTCTTAGGTCTGCCATGTGACTGGTATTTTACCAGCACAGAGGGTATTTGAGGCTGCCTGGCCATGCCGGTATTGCAGTAATACCGGCAACACATATGCAGATATTTTTTATCAGTATAAACAGAGATTACTCTGCAATACCAGCAGCAGCCAGTAGGGGTCACTGTGTGTGGAGAGAGGCAGGGATAGGAAGTTACAGCATATCCCTCCCTTCCTCTTTCTACTCACTAATCTGCAGGGGAGCAGCTACAGAGCACAGATAGTCTAGACAGCAGCTCCCAGCCTGCAGAGACAGCCTACAGCTCAGGGAAGTGAGGGATGAGGGGAAAGGCAGCAGGGAGACATGGGGACATTGAGACACTAAGGGACACATGGGGACACTGAGACACTAGGGGGCACTGGGAGACCTGGGAACACTGGGAAACATGGGGACACTGAGACACTAGGGGACACTGTGAGACATGGGGATGCTGAGACACAGAGACACTAGGGACACAGTGTCTCCATGTCTCCCAGCCAGTGTCCCTAGTGTCTCAGTGTCCCCATGTCTCTCAGTGTCCCTAAATGTCTGTGTCCCCATGTCTCCCTGTGTCCCCATGTCTCCCAGTGTCCCTATGTCTCCCAGCCAGTGTCCCTAGTGTCTGTGTCCCCATGTCTACCAGTGTCTGTGTCCCCATGTCGCCCAGTGTCCCCAAATGTCTGTGTCCCCATGCCTCCCAGCCAGTGTCCCTAGTGTCTCAGTATCCCCATGTCTCCCAGTGTCCCCTAGTCTAACAGTGTCTGTGTTATTGTTAGGAGCAGGTTTGAAGGTAAATCTGGAGCTTGATTGCAGTAAGAAAGAAACAGTTTTGCATAGTTCCAAGAGACTTTTAGCAATGATTGTAGTCTCTGGTTTAAGGCCTTTACATTGAAGTTAATGTTCTTATTGAAAGACTTCATATCCTGGCTCCTGTGAACCTGCTTTAGACTTACCTTCAAACCTGCTCCTAACAATAACCTGCCCCACCCTTACCTATACTTCAAACCAGCCTGCCTCTGTAACCAGCCTTCCACTGTTACCAGCCTTCCTTTGTTACATGGAAATTACAGACATTCATTATTATTTGCAAGTAACCTGTTCTGTGGCGAGTATCCTTTTTGGTGACATATTGCCTAAAGGCTGTTTTCATTCAAGTTTCATAATATGTCTAAAAACACTAATAAAGTACCTGAAGTCATCCCTGGCATACGTCTCCTATCTGACCTGCACAAGATCATGACAATATCTCCCAGCTTCTGTGTCCCCATGTCTCTGTGTCCCTAGTGTCTGTGTCCCCATTTCTCCCAGTGTTCCCAAATGTCTCAGTGTCCCCATGTCTCCCAGTGTCCCCATATCTGTATCCACAAGTGTCCCCAAGTGTCTCAGTGCCCCCATGTCTCCCAGTGTCCCCAAGTGTCTCAGTGTCCCTGGGTCTCTCAGTGTCCCTGGGTCTCACTGTGACACAGGACACACTGAGACATGGGGACAATGGGAGAAATGGGGACACTGAGACACTGGGAAACTAGGGGACTGGGCGACATTGACACTGTGATACATAGGGACACTGATGCCAGGCTGGCCTTCCAATTATTTGGACAGACATGCCCCCTTTTTGGGCATGTTCGCCCCTTTTTGCAGTTCTGTTCACGTGATTCGCGTCAGTTTTTCCACCCTTTTACCCTGCCCATTGACTTCCTGCTTCACTGGACACTGCTGCCAGGGGGTATGGATTCACTTGAAAGATGAAAGCATATTAGAAAGAGATTAGCATATAGTGTGCGTTTTCTCATAGCTGCACCCTATGAGTTTCCCTCCAATACCATCTCCATCAGATACACAACGCTTGAGAGTTATGACTGTTTTAATGTTTTTGGTCGATAAGATTCTGTTATTAGGCCCCATCATAATTGTCAGCACCAGGCCCACTGGGCTCTTGATCTGGCCCTGACAAAGATGTCATGCACATAGAGTATGTAAGTACTGCCTGTTTTATTCATTGATTGGTTCACTAATCACTGTTTAATTATGTTGTTAATGTGTATGCCTATATAGTATTGATGTGTCAGGTATCCTTCATATCCATTTGGCAATAACGGAGATAATTACCTTCCAAAGATCGAGGGGAGTGCCGCTCGGTGGTCTCCTGCCATGACACCTGCCTTGTGCGGCATGCCGGCCGCTGCTGACACACGCAATTATATAGCCCCACGTCCGTCCACGGTAAAGTTGACGTGCGGGTGACGTCACACAAAAGACGAGCACGCACGTTTTGGGGTAGAGGGCTAGGTAGAGCCAATTGGATCTGCAAAAGGGTTATTTAAACTCACTTATTCTTTAGCTCATTGCCCTGTTGTGGTTTCCTTTAGATGGTTATCCGAGAGAGTGTTCCTGATCGTGTTTTTCTGTTTTTTGACATTGGCTTTGTTTTGACTTCCCTGACTTCTGGTACCCTTGACTTTTGGCTTTTCCTTATCACTGTGTCTCATTCTGTGTCTCTGACCTTGGCTAGTTTTCTAACTGTTCTCGGGTACGTTAAATCCAGTTATTCTAAGGCCCGGTAAGACGTTACCCTTACTTCTAGGGTGTGATGCTACTCTGCGTGCTGGATCAATATAATCCTGACAGTGTGGGACCACCAATTCTAGATTCAGGTGACACAGGTCAGCACCAGATTTTTGCGTGGGTTCCCCAATTACCATCAGGTTCCTATTAGTAAAATTGTGCATGATGGAATTGTGGCAAAAGGAACTTTGCCAATGTTCTTGGAGGGGCTTGCTTGCCAGCCTCTTGCCCCAGGACTATGGCCCCTGTGATAAACCTTGCTTACAGACACTGTTCGTGCCTTTTGTACTTGTATGGTTTGGTATTTGTGTCTTTCTGAACGGATCAGACTAATGTTGTTCGTATACTGAATAAACTGTCGACCGGACCGACCACCCAGAACAGTCGTGTGCTGCTGTTCACTCTTTTGACCCCTATCAACACCTTAACCGCCACGTTCTTAGTGATTAGCTGGGTGGCCATCAATCATATGTGCAAACACCTGGCGGCGGCCATCTTTAGCAGCAAACACATACAGCGGTATTTGGTCGTTGAGTGCATGGAACTATAATCGGACACTCGACAGCGCGAACACCGCTGGGACTTCCATCTCCAAGTATGTTCGGTGGCGTTCTTATGAGAAGAGCAGCGTTCGGTGGGAGCATGCTCCCGAACGAGAGGCATAAACTGCATCTACCCACGAACTGTTGCGTTTGGTATTTTGGACTATATTGGGTATTCCCGAAAGAGACCGACCACACAGCCTAAATTCATGGAACTCTTTAGGGCAGGAGCCATGTGTGCGGTCTGTCAAAATATGACTTCCATGGAAATCCTGAACCCCTGAACCAATCTGGGTGATTTTTGGATATGTTGGTCACCCAGATCAGGGTGTATCAGGGGATGTAACGTTTGTGGGGGTTCCCATGGATTTTAGGGGTACTTTTGAGGTACTGCTGAAATGTGTGTTTTTCTGCCTGAGTTAGTACAGTTCCTGATCCAACTATCTCCCAGGCACAGGGGAGGGATTGTCTCATTGTGTATGGGAGTGTCCTGGATCTGATGTAATCGTGTGTTTGTTTCTGCTGTGGTTTACTCTCAGGTCCAGGGGGGAGTGCCCCTTGCATCAGGACTTGCATATAAGGTCAGTTGTGGCTACCAATAAATGAGTTCCTGCTTACCCTCAACAGAGTCTTATCTGATGTGTCAGGGAGAATGGCTGTATCACTCTGGGGATTGTTATATCACTATACTCCCCTGGGATTATAATCACTTGCTTTTTTAAGAGCATATTGTTACACTCTCTTGGAGGAGAGGTCTACCCACTGGAAGCTGGATGGTGGACAGCGAGACCCCAACCAAGCTGTAATGTTGGAAGTGGGGACTACAGTGCTGATGGTGTCTGGTGGAGTGTTTGGTGTACTCGGTGAGCACTATGAGCATTGATTGGCGGAGGCATCCGGTCGGGGTGCCAGGTGGTCCGTCACAGGAATTATTCTGTCTTGGGTCTTTTAGGGTAGGATATCAGTGACTGATCTTGATGTGTATTTTGAAATTACTGCAATGAGTTGTGTAATTTCTGCACTTTTGGTTATAATATTGTTGTTGCTTTTAATATAGTTAGTTTATACTTGTTCAGATCACTGCTTAAAGTCAGAGCAACTGATCTCAAGAGAACCAAGTTACCTTGGTATGAGTGATGCAAAACCCAAACTGAATACTACTACCCAATAGACATGTGCAATTCGTTTTGTTCCGAATATGCATTCGGATGAATTTCGGACAATTCGGACATTTGGGTACTTCCGAATGTCCGAATTGCCGAAGTGCTGAATTGCCGAGGTCCTGAAGTTCCGAAATTACCGAATTTCCGAAGTGTCGAAGTGCCGAAGTTCCGAAGTGCTGAATTGCCGAAGTTCCGAAGTTGCCGAAGTGTCAAAGTGCCGAAGTGCGTAGTTCCGAAGCACAGTATTGCTAATATACTTACCCAGTGAAAGAAGAAGAATGTTACATTGTAAACAATTTTAAATAAAAAGTATACAAACATAGCCAGGATTCAGCTGTAAGCATTTGCAACACTTACAACAACCAAGTAACATACATAACTCCCTAATTCCCACGGTATTTGGTCTTTCAGACAAATTTACTAATACTAAGTAAAGATTACTTAGTATTAGTAAATTATGCCCCTACTCGCTATACCGCGAGTAGGGGCATGTCTATTAAACAGTAAGCAGCCTGTGGCTGCTCACTGTAAAAAAAAAAAAAAATACCCTTTGCCCCTGGCCCCCACCCCTGGGCAGCGGGTGGGGAACCTAATGTAAAATAATGGGTGGGGGCCCTACAGTAAAATAAGGGGGGGACCTATTGTCCTCCCCCCGGCTCCCCACCCCTGAGCGGCGGGTGGGGGCCCTAAATCAGAATAAGGGGGGAGGGGAACCTAATGTCCTCCCCCCTGGCCCCCACCCCTGAGCGGTGGGTGGGGGCCCTAATGTAAAATAATGGGTGGGGGCCCTACAGTAAAATAAGGGGGGGACCTATTGTCCTCCCCCCGGCTCCCCACCCCTGAGCGGCGGGTGGGGGCCCTAAATCAGAATAAGGGGGGAGGGGAACCTAATGTCCTCCCCCCTGGCCCCCACCCCTGAGCGGTGGGTGGGGGCCCTAATGTAAAATAATGGGTGGGGGCCCTACAGTAAAATAAGGGGGGGGACCTAATGTCCTCCCCCCCTGGCCCCCACCCTTGAGAGGTGGGTGGGGGCCCTAAATACTAATAAGCGGGGACCTAATGTCCTCCCCCTTGGCCCCCACCCCTGAGCGGTGGGTGGGGGCCCTAATGTAAAGTAATGGGTGGGGGCCCTACAGTAAAATAAGGGGGGACCTAATGTCCTCCCCCTGGCCCCCACCCCTGAACGGTGGGTGGGGGCCCTACAGTAAAATAAGGGGGGGGGACCTAATGTCCTCCCCCTGGCCCCCACCCCTGAGCGGTGGGTGTGGGCCCTAAATCAGAATAAGTGGGGGGAACCTAATGTCCTCCCCCCTGGCCCCCATCAAATAATCTTCCCCCCTCCCTGAACCAGGTAAGAAACAGGGAGGGGGGAATAACTTTAATTACATTTACATGCATCCACAACACTAACACACACACTGCATCCACAACACTAACACACACACTGCATCCACAGCACTAACACACACACTGCATCCACTGCACTAACACACACACTGCATCCACAACACTAACACACACACTGCATCCACAACACTAACACACACTGCACTAACACACACACTGCACCCACAACACTAACACACACACTGCATCCACAACACTAACACACACACTGCACCCACAACACTAACACACACACTGCACCCACTGTACTAACACACACACTGCATCCACAACACTAACACACACACTGCATCCACAACACTAACACACACACTGCATCCACAACACTAACACACACTGCATCCACAACACTAACACACACACTGCACCCACTGCACTAACACACACACTGCATCCACAACACTAACACACACACTGCATCCACAACACTAACACACACACTGCATCCACAACACTAACACACACTGCATCCACAACACTAACACACACACTGCACCCACTGCACTAACACACACACTGCATCCACAACACTAACACACACACTGCATCCACAACACTAA
Source organism: Pelobates fuscus (assembly GCF_036172605.1). NCBI lineage: Eukaryota > Metazoa > Chordata > Amphibia > Anura > Pelobatidae > Pelobates > Pelobates fuscus. The sequence goes on along the minus strand of NC_086317.1, from coordinate 199,899,419 downwards.
CACACACACTGCATCCACAACACTAACACACACACTGCATCCACAACACTAACACACACTGCATCCACAACACTAACACACACACTGCATCCACAACACTAACACACACACACTGCATCCACAACACTAACACACACACTGCATCCACAACACTAACACACACTGCATCCACTGCACTAACACACACTGCATCCACTGCACTAACACACACTGCATTCATTACACTAAAACACACTCTGCATTCACTACACTGACAAAAACACACACTGCATCCACTACACTGACAAAAACACACACTGCATTCACTACACTGACACACACACTGCATTCATTACACTGACACACACACTGCATCCACTACACTGACAAAAACACACACTGCATTCACTACACTGACACACACACTGCATCCTCTACACTGACAAAAACACACTGCATTCACTACACTGACACACACACTGCATCCTCTACACTGACACACACTGCAATTATTACACTAACACACACTGCATTCATTAGGGGGGGGGGGGGCAGACCTTGTGCTTTGTCAGGGGCCCCAATATTTCTGGTGGCGGCCCTGCCCCCTGGCCCCCACCCCTGAGCGGCGGGTGGGGGCCCTAAATTGGAATTAGGGGGGGACCTAATGTCCTCCTCCCTGGCCCCCACCACTGAGCAGCGGGTGGGGGTCCTAAATTGGAATAAGGGGGGGACCTAGTGTCCTCCCCCCTGGCCTCCACCCCTCAGCGGCGACCTGTCAGTCTCTTCATTTACCTGTCAGAGCACTCTGATTGAATGGCTTAAACTCACCAATCAGAGTGCTCTGAGCCTAATTGCAGGGCGGGGCAAGGCTTTATAAGCCTTCCCCCGCACTGCAGAGCTCAGTCTGTGCAGAGCCCTCCATGGGTGAAGATGGGTTATTTTTTTTTTTGCGCTTGTTTTTTTTTTTTATAATTGCGTCGGTCGGGGGCCAGGGGGAGAGGACACTAGGTCCCCCCCCCCTTATTCTTGTTTAGAGCCCCCACCCACCACTCAGGGGTGGGGGCCAGAGGGGAGGACATAAGGTCCCCCCCCTTTTCTAGTTTAGAGCCCCCACTAAACGCTCAGGGGAGGACATTAGGGAGGACATTAGGGAGGACATTAGGTCCCCCCATTCCAATTTAAGGCCCCCACCCGCCGCTCAGGGGTGGGGGCCAGGGGGAGGACATTAGGTCCCCCCCTTATTAGTATTTATGGCCCCCACCCGCCGCTCAGGGGTGGGGGCCAGGGAGGAGGACATTAGGTCCCACCCCTTATTAGTATTTAGGGCCCCCACCCGCCGCTCAGGGGTGGGGGCCCGGTGGGAGGACAATAGGTCCCCCCTCCATCATTTTACTTTAGGGCCCACACCCACCGCTCAGGGGTGGAGGCCGGAGGGGGCACTAATTATTTTATTTTTTTTTTAAAGTGAGCAGTCACAGGCTGCTTACTGTTTACTAGACATGCCCCTACTCGCGGTATAGCGAGTAGGGGCAAAATGTACTAATACTAAGTAATTTTTACTTAGTATTAGTAAATTTGGCTAAAAGACCAATTTAGGTCTTTCAGCCTTTTGGTAGATAACTCCCTAATACCATGGGAATGCAAGAGAAGTCCCGAGGTGCCGAAGTCACGAAATTCCGAAATGCTGAAGTTCTGAAATTCCGAAGGGTATACGTTGCTTGTGCATTCTTTATGCCGAAGTGCATAACTTTGCATTTTTCTACATTAAATTGAATTTGCTCTTTAAGTGCCCATTCCCCCAACCTATCTAAATCCCTCTGCAGCAAAGTAATATCTTGCTCACATTGTATTACTTTACAGAGTTTTGTCTCATCTGTAGATCATTTATAAACATGTTAAATAGAAGGGGTCTATTTAACATAGACCCCTGAGGGACACCACTTGCCACCTCTATCCAGCTTGAAAATTTACCATTAATGATAACTCTTTGTACTCTGTTTTTAAGCCAATGTTCTACCCAAGAACAAGAATTTTCATCTAGACCGATTTCCTTAAGTTTGAACACTAATCTATTGTGTGGAACTGTATCAAATGCCTTGGCAAATTTTTTTTGAGTTTATTTCAAAGGACACTATATTGTGATCACTATTTCCCAAGTGCTCACCTGCTTGAATGTTGGTCAAAAGATCAACGTTGTATGTTAAAACCAGGTCCAGACAAGCGTCCACTCTGGTTGGTGCTTGTACAAGTTGTGACATGAAGGCAGGGCCGCCACCAGAAATTTTGGGGCCCCTAACTCAGCTCGGGGTCTGGGCCCCGCCTCCAAATACCGCCCACAGGAATACACACACAGACACAAACACACACACTGATACAAAAGGACACAGATACATACCAACAGACACATATACTGAATCAGACACACATGCATACAGGCATACATACTGACACACACATACTGAGACATACACACAGGCATACATAGTGACAGACAGACACATACTAACATACATACAGACACACATGCATGAGGGCATAAAAAACATACATACATACAGACACCGACATACATACACACACACATACATACATACACACACACATACATGCATACATACATACTGATAGACATACAGGCACTGACATCCATACACACATACATTCATAATGGCATATAGACATACATACAGACTGACATACATGCATATATACAGACATACTGACAGACATACATGCATACAGACATCCATACACACATACACACATTCATAATGATATGCAGACATACATTTATACTGACATACAGACATACATATATAATGACATACAGACATACATATATACATACATAGACATACATACATGCATGCAGACATACACAAACATACATACATATACATGCATGCAGTCATACAGACATACATAGAAATACACACACATATATACATACATACACACAGACATGCATGCATCCAGACAGACCTACATAGACATACATACACACATACATACATAGACATACATGCATACAGACAGGGCCGGCCTTAGGCATTTGGGCGCCCTGTGCAAAAAATCTTTACAGCGCCCCCCCCTCCCCCCCTCCCCCACTCCTTACCCCTTCCCACACACCCTGTCACACACACACACAGACAAACAGTCAAACACACACAGACAAACAGTCAAACACACACTGTCAGACAGCCACACACACACAGTCACACACAGACAGACACACACACACACACACACTGGCAGACAGTCACACACACACGCGCAGACAGTCACACACACACGCGCGCAGACAGTCTCACACACACGCGCGCAGACAGTCTCACACACACGCGCGCAGACAGTCACACACACGCGCAGACAGTCACACACACGCGCAGACAGTCTCACACACACACGCGCAGACAGTCTCACACACACGTGCAGACAGTCTCACACACACACACACAAACATAGGCAAACAGTCACACACACACAGGCAGACAGCCACACACACACAGTCAGACACACACACTCACTAACAGACAAACACACTCACAGACACACACTAACAGACACACACTAACATACACAGACACACTAACATACACAGACACACACTAACATACACACACACACACTAACAGACACAGACACACACTAACATACACACACACACACTAACATACACACACACACACACACTAACATACACAGACACACACTAACATACACAGACACACACACACACACTAACATATACACACACACACACACACACACTCACCCACATTAACAATTTTTTTTAAATTTATTTAGACACCCCCCCCCAGCCTCCTTACCTTTGTGAATGCTGGGGGGGGGTCTCTTCCTCCCTGGTGGTCCAGTGGCTGCTGGGCTGGGCGGGCGGGCGGGCTGCTGGCGAGGGAGCACTTCCTCTGAGCTGTTTGCTCAGCTCCCTCGCGCGCCGCAGAGTGAGGCTGGGAGCCGGAATATGACGTCATATTCCGGCTCCCAGCCTCACTCTGCGGCGCGCGAGGGAGCTGAGCATACAGCTCAGAGGAAGTGCTCCCTCGCCAGCCGCCCGCCAGTGCCGCCCAGCAGCCCGGCATGTCTGTTAGCCGCAAGGCTAACAAGACATTTGCCTTGGGCATTTGGGGGCGGCTTTTTTTGCCGCCCCCTGGAAAATGCCGCCCAAGGCAAATGCCTTGTTAGCATTGCGGCTAACAGACATGCCGTGTGAGCTATGCGGCCGCAGGGCGCCCCCTGCACCATGGCGCCCTGTGCGGCCGCACAGCTCGCACACCCCTAAGGCCGGCCCTGCATACAGACATTCATACATACAGACATGCATACAGACAGACAGACACACAGACATACAGACAGACACACAGACATACATACACACACAGACAGACATACATACACATGCATACAGACATACATACACATACATACACATACATAGACATACACAGACAGACATACATGAAAGGATTACTTATATCTCAGACCTGTATCTTCACCCACCCTTTCCTCTTTTCTTTTACCCACTTTACATCTACCTTTATCACTGCCCCTTTATTGCATACAGCAATATTTTAGTACTTATAGGTACAGCACTTATTTTTTACTTATTTCACATTTTGTTTACTAATTTTCTTCTTATTTTTATCTTCATTCCTATTTTATTCCTATCCTTATTTTTATTTATTTCTTATTCTCGACATTTTTAGGCATAGGCATAGTAATCACTCACTGCTTTTCCACTATATTTTATACCAATTAGGTTGATTCACCAGATTTTTAGCTATTAGTCACTAGCCAGCTCCTGGGGTTCACACACTTTACTTTTACGGTGATTTTTTATTTATACAGACATACATACACATACATGCATACAGACACACACACAGACATACATACACACACATGCATACAGGCAGACAGACACACAGACATACATAAATACACAGACAGACAGACACACAGACATACATACATACACAGATATGCATGCATCCAGACGTACATAGACATACATACATACAGACATACATACATAGACATACATAGACAGACAGACATACATACACATACATGCATACAGACACACACATAGCTGATTTCCCAGCCACCCTCCTGTCTCTTACCTTTTCTTTGCAGGAGGGTGGCTGGGGATGATGGGAGTCGGCGCGGCTCCCTCTTCACTGCCTGGCTCTCCCTCTTCACGGCTGGGCGCGCGCTCCTCCCGCGCGGAGTGAGCTGGGAGGAAGTGACCACTTCCTCCCAGCAGCATTTGCTGCGGCTGCTTTTTTTTTTTTAAAGGGGCCCGGTCGCGCTATACCTCTGTCACAATTTATGTCCGGGTAATTAAAATCTCCAATAATTAAAGTGTTACCCAGATTTGCAGCTTTCTCAATTTGCTCAAACAGCTGTTGTTCCTCGTCAATATTAACATTAGGTGGTTTATAACACATCCCAACCAATAGTTGGTTTCCCTTCTTTTCCCCCAAGCAGATATTTTTTTTTTGTCAATCTTTCTTTTATTGAGGCATAGAGTTGCATGGGAACAGAAGAAAGAAGGGGAGACAATTAGATACATTCCAAACTGGGGTATAACAATACAGTTAATATCATCTCCACGAAGCTTCTGCCTCTTTTTTTTTTTTTTAGTAAAGAATAAGTAGATAGTTAACACACCTATAACTGTAAGGTACATTTGTCAAGGTAATACTTAAGTTGCTCTAGTAACAGTATAGGTAGTATGAGTACAGTATACTAATTAATTAAACAGGCTAGTGCGGATAGATTGGTTAGTAGTAATGTATATATAAGGTACGTAGACTACTATCCAGTTACTGCCATATTTTTTATATTTTAGAAGTCGCTTTACATAAACTTGTTGTGACAGGTTGCGTGAGGAAGCTATATGGCATGTGCGACACTTCCAGAATATATGATGATGCAGGAGCGTGCAGGTTAAGCATTACAGACTAAGGCTGACATGTGAGGACCAAACAGGATCAAATTAAACAAGCCTAACAGCATTATGCCTAGTGCTAGCAATGGTTGTATGGCCAAAATGCAGTAATTTTTTACGTTATGAGCAGTCTGGCGCGAAGCTTACTGTCACGTGATGGAGCGCCCTGTGTAATCTGCGCTACAGTGCCTGAGGCATGATATTCCATGTTGTTAGGTCGCATACATACGGGGAGGCAAGCGGATACACTGTGCCTCCAGATTACCTGTTAAACTTGCATAAACAGATTAGGCTAATTGCTGGGTCAGACAGTTTAGTATCATATATGCATTATAGATAGCAAAACAAAATAAGGGTTTAGACCAAATCAGATTAAAGGAAACGTTGGTGACTCTAGGCGGTCATATAGTTACAGCAGTGTTAGAGCGTCCTAAGTCCTGCTCGGTGTCTAGGCTGGTAGCTGGGGTGTGGGCTGTTGGGTCACTTCACCCGATGCCACTAGTGTGCTTCCGGAGGCAGACCACCCCGTGGCCCGGCGTGGTGCTCTCAGCGTCGTGTCTGCCCGGATTCTCCTGATTCCCAGCTCTCCGCCTGCTCATTCTGGGTGTTTGGTGTCCGGGAACCGTGTGTCTTCGGCCCGAGGCCTTAGTAGGGGCTCTTGCCACATGTCCATTGACCCCATCAACAGGGTCAGGGGCCCAAGGATTTGCCGGTGCTCGACTGTCTCCTCGGGTATATGGGTGGCGTGGGAGGGTTACCTCCTAGTGAACCCCCAGGTCGGAAGAAGAGTGTACGGTCCCTTTCTCATCGTTGGCCCCTTGGGTGGCTAGGTGCGCCTGGCGGTTTGTCCGGGATGTGCTCAGGAGTTTGCCTGGGTCGGGTCCTGCCTCTGCTCCGTGTCTGCCTACATAGTTTAGTGAGGCCTGTGCAGGCTTCTTCCCGCCTGTGATATTGTGTGGCCCCCACAGAGTCACCCTCGAATGCTTCAGTCTCTGGTTAGGGTTCGTCGGGCGGGTTCTGTGGCCTGCCACTGCTGTCAGTAATTGCTGTAATTGCTGTCGCTTTGGCCCGCAGGCTCTACGTAACTGCCGTCTGCGGCTTACCCCATGTGTCCCAGGGAGTCGCGGTGGAACCGGCTCCGTTCGGGTATGTGTTGGCTTCTTTGCGGCTAGCGTATTTGTGCCTGCCTGTTGCTCTCTGGACGCCAGCTTCATCCAGAACTTGGCGAACAATTCATCCAGCCTAGTCTCTAAATCCTTTGTCTCTGTGGACCGGGCACACGTGGCGGCGGCCATGTTGCTTCGCTTAGTTTCTCACCGCTGTTCACAAGGCTCCTCCGCCGGGGCTTTTGTTGGAAGGTTACTTTTCTGAGTTGGACCGGGATAACCCCCGCCGGTCCTGGGGGGGAGAAGGGCATCTGTAAAGCCGTGCCCCCAGTGTCTGGGTGAGGAAATCGGCCGCCTCTCCCCACTTCCCTCCCCTGTAGGCTTCGGCTTTCCATTATGGGCATCCGATTTTCTGACCACTCAGTGAGGGTGTCAGATTTGTCACCAGGTCTCCCCTGGTATAGGTGACTCTTTCTGGTACCGTTATGTCTCAACTTTTGTGAGTTTTCATGGAATGGTGGCAGTTACAGCAGGAGCCCAGCTTCCATGCGACTTCTCAGCTTGCTAGCTTGGCCCCGCCCCCCCAAGCAGATATTTACCCGTAAAGCTTCCACATGTTACTCATCGCATTCCACTTGCTTAAGATTTGGCTTTAAATCATGGTTGAGTGTGTCGTTTGTGTGTGAAAAATGCAAAAAATTGCACTTTCACTGATAATAACATTGTCATGATACGATTCACTGTTTTAAAACACTAATATTTGTGTTCAGTGAAGTCTCCCGAGTAAAGCAGTACCCTCCATGTACAGGTTTAATGGTGTCCTGGGAAGTTACAGGGTTAAATATAGGGCTTGCGAACCAATTCTCTGGACATTCTGCCTGGGTTGTCATTAATTTGAGGGAGGGGGCCAGTGCATTAAATTGGGGGAGGGGGCCAGTGCATTAAATTGGGGGAGGGAGTGGGCACTGAATTAATTTGGGAAGGGAGGAGGTCAGTGTATTAAATTGAGGGAATAGGCACTGTATTAATTTGAGGGAGGGAGGGGGCATTGTATTAATTTGGGGGAGGGAGGGTGCCTGTCATGTTCCTGATTTTCTAGTTTCCTTTGAATTTTATAACATGACAGAAGGCTTCATATTTGCTTAATTCTCTCTTTGCTAGAACTCCGAGCAGCACATTAACATAGAGAGAAAACAACCAATCAGAAAAAAGTAAGGAACAATAAAAGTTCCCTCCCAACCAACTACCAGAGTACCACTGCCTCCTATTTCCTTATGGGTGGCTGTGGGATTTATCTGTTATTTAATATTATGTACTTTTATTATATACTGATAGTTTTTGTATTAATTTGTGTTAAAACTTTCTGCTTTGGGCTGTATTCCCTTCTTTCTTTGGGGGCAGGTTCCCTTATTTCCTACAGCTTTTCTGCCCTCTGCCCCCCTTTATGTCAAGGGGTTCCCTTGGGTTTTCCCCTCACAAGGTCACCAGGGAGACGATCAGTTAGCCGCCTTCCTGTTCTCTCGACCGCCTGGGCCACGGAGTATGTCTCCGGCGGCCCCACGCGTAAGTTCCTGCCACTCACTGGCCTTGCGCCGCCGTGCAGGACCTGTCTCCTCTGGCCCTCTCTCCCACGCGTCTCCAAGCTGCAGGAGTCCTACGGGATCGTGGCCCACGGGCGGCGTGAGCGGAGAGGGGAGTGCGGACCTGCAACATGGGAGCGACAGCTCCCGGCCTCGTTCCGATCTCCCCTCTGTCAGGGTACCTGTGGTCTCTACCTCCGAAAGAGGTAGAGACTTAGCTGTTCCTCCATCCAGACGGTCTGATGGCTCCCTTCCCCGCGGTCTATCCGGTCATGCTAGGCCGGCCGCGAGGGAGTGACTGCCTTTTACAGCATCTAGGCAGGAAGAAGTCATCAGGACACTCCCCCGGAATGACCTGTCAGTCAATTGCTGCAGGACCAATCAGGACGCCTCGGGGGCGTGGTTACTGCTCTGAACAGGGTATTTAACAGAGCTTCTTTCATTAGCTCATTGCCCTGTCGTGGTTCTAGCTTGTTCTAGTCACTCAGTGCTTGTGTATTCTATTATCCCTTTTGGTTTTGACCCGGCTTGTTTACCTTACTCTGCTTATCTCTGTTACCCTTGATTCGGCTTGTCTCTCGCTTACCTGTCTTCTGTTACCCTCGACCTCGGCTTGTCTTTGACCATTCTATACTGTACTACTTACGTTAGTCCGGCCATTCTAAGGTCCGGTATACGTATTTGGCTACTGTTTGTACTCTGCGTGTTGGATCCCTGTCCCGATCCTGACATTACGACAGGGCCAATGGATCCTGCAAGTACAAACAGTAAGCTGGCTGCTCCTGATCCTAGGTTTGAAGCCATGGATCACAGAATGGATCAGATGGCGCTTGCGCTACAGGCTCTATTAGCTTGTGCCAATAACCCACCAGAGGAGATACGTAATACCCCTGTTTCTCCTGTCGGTTCAGGTCTAGAGGTAGCCACAGTGGGTGCTTCTTCTCACATTACCCCCCCAGTACGCTATGGTGGGGCTCCTGAGAAGTGTCGTGGTTTTTTAAACCAAATTAGTATCCACTTTGAATTGCAACCTCGCTCTTATCCTACAGATAGGGCAAAAGTAGGATTTATTATCACCCTACTCATTGAGAAAGCTCTGAGATGGGCCAACCCACTATGGGAGAACGATAACCCATTAGTTTATAACTATAACGCATTTGTAGCTGCTTTTAGAAGAACATTTGACCCTCCAGGTAGAAAGGTTAATGCAGCCAGATTACTGTTGCGCCTGAGACAGGAGAACCGAACACTGGTGGATTATGCACTAGAGTTCAGGTCTCTGGCGGCAGAAATCAAGTGGAATGAGCAGGCGTATATGGATGTATTTTTGAATGGCCTATCTGATGTAATCCTTGATGAGGTTGCTACCAGAGAACTCCCTGAGAATTTAGAGGATTTAATTTCGTTCATCTCTCGTATAGATGAACGTCTAAGAGAGAGACAGAACACTCGAGAGAGGAACCAGAGACCTTCTTTTAGGTTAGCTCCCGCTTTTCCAAGTCCTGACTCCACGATATCTTTGCTTACTGAACCTATGCAGATAGGGTATACCCGCCTCTCTGAGGAGGAAAGACAGCACAGGAGAAGAGAGGGTTTGTGTATGTATTGTGGAGCCAAGGGTCATTTACTCTCGAACTGTTCTAACCGCCCGGGAAACGCTCGCACCTAAGTCTCTCTAGAGGACAGGCCTTGGGTGTTTCTATTTTGTCCTCTACTCCTAATTATAAAGATCACAGGCTTCTGCTACCAGTTTCCTTAACTTGGGGGAAGGAAGTAGTAAGGGCTATGGCATTGATAGATTCCGGTGCTGCTGAGAATTTTATCGACCAAGCCTTTGCTAGTAAGAACAATTTCCCATCCCAGCTAACGGAGACACCTTTGGCCGTTGAGGCCATAGATGGTAGACCACTACTAGACCCTGTTATCTTTCGTGAGACCATACCCATTGATTTAAATGTTGGTATCCTACACGTGGAGAATTTATCTCTTATGCTCATTTCGTCTCCTTCCGTTCCCATAGTTCTGGGGTACCCATGGTTGAAAGAACATAACCCTATTATCGATTGGGAGTTAGGAGAGATACTCTCGTGGGGCCAGGGCTGCCAGGATCGGTGTTTGTGCAAGGTTTCCCCATTAGCTAATATTAACATACCGGAGAATTCTACTCAGTCCACAGAAAGACAAATACCAGACCTTTACCTAGACTTAAGGGCAGTGTTTGACAAGAAGAATGCCGATTCTTTGCCTCCACACAGGTCATTTGACTGTAAGATTAAGCTTCTACCCGGCACTATGCCTCCGAGGGGTCATGTATATCCTTTGTCTGTTCAGGAAAACTCGGTTCTAGAGGAGTATATTCGGGAGAATTTAGAAAAGGGATTCATCAGGAGGTCTTCTTCTCCGGCTGGGGCTGGGTTCTTTTTCATTAAGAAGAAGGATGGCACGCTGAGACCTTGTATCGATTACCGAGGCTTGAATAAAATAACTGTCAGAAATGCCTATCCTATCCCACTGATTATCGAGTTATTTGATCGTCTTAAGGGCTCCAAAATCTTCACCAAGTTAGATCTCAGAGGGGCTTACAATTTGGTGAGAATCCAGCAAGGTCACGAGTGGATGACGGCATTCAATACCCGGTATGGCCATTACGAATACACTCTTATGCCATTTGGACTATGCAATGCTCCTGCAGTATTTCAAGATCTGATTAATGAGGTACTTAGGGAGTTTCAGCATGATTGTGTTATTGTTTACCTGGACGACATACTAATACACTCTAAGGAGATTGAGACTCACCATAGACAGGTCAGAAAGGTATTACACAAGCTGCTGCAACATGGTCTATATTGCAAATTGGAGAAGTGCAGTTTTGATCAGTCTCAGGTAGACTTTCTTGGATACGTGATTTCTGGGGAAGGTTTTAAAATGGATCCTGTAAAACTCCAATCTATTTTAGACTGGCCCTTGCCCAAAGGACTCAAGGCTATCCAAAGGTTTATTGGTTTTTCCAACTACTATAGGCGCTTCATTAAAGGATACTCCTCTATCATTGCGCCTATTACCAATATGACCAAACAAGGGGCTGATACTAAGTTCTGGTCTAAGGAAGCTCTTGGTGCTTTCAAGACTCTCAAGGAACTTTTTGCCTCGGCTCCCATTCTAGTCCATCCTGATACGACTCTGCCTTTCTTGCTTGAGGTCGATGCCTCTGAGACAGCAGTTGGGGCTGTTCTGTCTCAAAGGTTAGGGGTGGATAAACCGTTACACCCTTGTGGTTTCTTCTCTAAGAAATTTTCTGGGCCTGAGAGCAGATATGACATCGGGGAAAGGGAACTGTTAGCAGTCATTAAAGCCTTAAAGGAGTGGAGACATTTGTTGGAGGGGACCCTACACCCTATTACGATTTTGACGGACCACAAAAACTTGTCCTATATTGGGGAGGCTAAGCGCTTATCCTCTAGACAAGCTCGTTGGTCCTTATTCCTGACTCACTTCAATTATGTACTGACTTACAGACCTGGTTCTAAAAACTCTAAAGCCGATGCATTATCTCGCCAATATGAACCTTCTACTGTACCTGTACCAGTTCTTTCTTCTATAGTTCCGAAATGCAATATCATTGCTAATACGAATCTCAGGATTCATTCTCCATTACTGGCCGAGATCATTAAGTTGCAACATCTAGCACCTAAACAGACTCCTGCGGGCCGTCATTTCGTTCCTCCTGCTCTTCAACTGGAACTTTTACAGTGTTTACATAATAGCAAGATGGCGGGACATCCTAGTATTCGCAAAACTTACGCGTTGATCTTTAAGGACTTCTGGTGGCCTGCTTTACGGAGGGATATTGAGGAGTTCATCGCTGCATGTGAAGTTTGTACTAAAACCAAACAACCCCATACGCTTCCATGTGGATTCCTGCACCCCTTGGAGGTTCCAGAAAAACCATGGTCCTGTTTGGCCATGGACTTTATTGTCGATCTACCTATCTCTAAAAGACAGACTGTTATCCTCACCGTGGTTGACAGGTTTACTAAGATGGCACACTTCATTCCCCTGCCTAAACTTCCGTCTTCTCCCGAATTGGCAGAGATATTCGCTAAGGAGATTTTTCGCCTACATGGGATACCCTCTCAAATTGTATCGGACAGAGGCTCCCAATTTGTTTCCCGCTTTTGGAGGTCCTTCTGCTCTCAACTTGGTATTAAATTAAACTTTTCTTCTGCCTATCATCCTCAGTCTAACGGAGCTGCTGAACGTACCAACCAGAAAATTGAACAATATTTACGATGCTTTGTTTCTGAACACCAGGATGATTGGGTCGGTTTGATTCCTTGGGCGGAGTTTGCACACAACAATCTCGTTTGCGATTCTACTCATTCAAGCCCCTTCTTCATGAATTATGGTTTTCATCCGTCTATTCTTCCTTCGGATTCTCCTTCCCAGGGGGTGCCGTCGGTTGATGTTCATGTTGCCAATTTGAGGAAGTTGTGGGATCAAACTCGACAAATCCTTGTGCACAACTCTATGTTGGTCAAGAAACACGCTGATAAACGTAGAAGGGCGGCTCCGGTCTTTGTTCCAGGTGATAGGGTATGGCTGAGCACGAGGAACATCCGTTTAAAAGTGCCCTCCATGAAGTTCGCTCCTCGTTATATTGGACCCTACAGGGTGCTGACCCGTATCAATCCAGTTGCGTATCGTTTAGCTCTTCCTAATACCCTACGCATCCCAAACTCGTTTCACGTTTCATTGCTGAAACCACTCATATGTAACAGATATTCCTCCACAATAGCCCCTCCTCGCTCCGTTCAGGTGGAGGGTCAGGAGGAGTATGAGGTTAACTCTATTATGGATTCTCGAATCTCCCGGGGGAGAGTACAATATCTGGTTGATTGGAAGGGATATGGTCCTGAGGAGAGGAGTTGGGTACCTCAGGAGGATGTTCATGCTCCCCGTCTCTGCAGGGCGTATCACTCTCGCTTCCCATCTCGTCCCGGTTCATTCCGCCCGGTGGGCGTATCTGAGAGGGGGGGTACTGTCAGGGTACCTGTGGTCTCTACCTCCGAAAGAGGTAGAGACTTAGCTGTTCCTCCATCCAGACGGTCTGATGGCTCCCTTCCCCGCGGTCTATCCGGTCATGCTAGGCCGGCCGCGAGGGAGTGACTGCCTTTTACAGCATCTAGGCAGGAAGACGTCATCAGGACACTCCCCCGGAACGACCTGTCAGTCAATTGCTGCAGGACCAATCAGGACGCCTCGGGGGCGTGGTTACTGCTCTGAACAGGGTATTTAACAGAGCTTCTTTCATTAGCTCATTGCCCTGTCGTGGTTCTAGCTTGTTCTAGTCACTCAGTGCTTGTGTATTCTATTATCCCTTTTGGTTTTGACCCGGCTTGTTTACCTTACTCTGCTTATCTCTGTTACCCTTGATTCGGCTTGTCTCTCGCTTACCTGTCTTCTGTTACCCTCGACCTCGGCTTGTCTTTGACCATTCTATACTGTACTACTTACGTTAGTCCGGCCATTCTAAGGTCCGGTATACGTATCTGGCTACTGTTTGTACTCTGCGTGTTGGATCCCTGTCCCGATCCTGACACCCTCATTAGGGACCCCCTACGACCAGAGTACTCTACCTCGGGTACCTGGGGGAGGTTAGTGACCAACCTATTATATTATCAGTTTGTTTGTTTCCCCTTTTTTGTGCATTATGTCTTACAACAATAGATGATATAAAATTACTTTTGGTTAATTAAGTTGGAGGCCCCATCCATGTGGTACCCAGCACCCCTAACACCTTCCATTGCCTGCCAGCCTTCCGGTTTTATATGCTAATATATGCGGGTGTACATTCAACCTTCGGAGCACATTCGGTTAGAAGCAGGATTCCTGGATTCCTGCGTTCGGCTGACTGGTCCCAGGAAGACACCTTCCGACAGTTTGTTGTTCAGACCAGCATATCATGCTTCTTTTGCATTGTTGGCTGAGCGTTAAAACCGCAAATATGAAGCCTCCTGTCATGTTATAAAATTGTAGATTATACTAGCTTTAGTGTAACTATAATCTTAATTTTATTAAGGACAGGAGGCAAATATTTCCCTCACAGTTTCACCCTACCCTTGTTCCTTTTTTGGTCATTTAATTTGACCTCCTCTGGTTGATTGATTGTTGTTCAGGCTTCGGATTAGGTATGGCACATGTTTATGTCCTTTCTGAGGGAAGGTCTGGGGTGAGATTTCTATGGATTTTGTACTGTCTGTAGTTGATTATGGGGGCTTCATGTTTTTCACAGTACATTTCATTCGCTGACCGAATCTTTCGACTCTGTTTATCTTGTTTCAGTTTAATGGTTCATCTATGGATGCAGGTCTTCTTCTGGATAAAGTCTTCGGTTGACTTTGTTTAACTTCTACTGCTATATGTACATGATTGTTTCTGTTCTTTGTTTTTTGTCGCAGTTTGAAAAAGGAAGTAGTTGATTGGGAGGGGACTTTTATTGTTCCTTACTTTTTTCTGATTGGTTGTTTTCTCTCTATGTTAATGGACTCCTGTGGAGTTCTATTAAAGAGAGACATAAGCAAATATTCGCCTCCTGTAAATAATAAAATTAAGATTATAGTTACACTAAAGCTAGTATAATCTACAATTATACTTTGCTGCCTGTAGTGGCCCCCAGAGCTACTAATGCATTGAAAATGTTCATGAGACTACTCACCTGCATGTGAATGATTACCCTGGCAATAATGAGCCACTCCCTGCTCAAAGCAGAGTCTCTACATTGTGTTTTGGAAACCTAGAGAAAACACTTGATGATCTTCCTAAAGGAATACTTTCTTACAGTAAGGCCTTATCTGTTATTCAGAGACATTTCCTATAATCTGGACTAACCTGCCAATTTTCATTAACTAAAGGACCTCCAGCCAACTCCCATCATATTTACCTGTTTATTTTCTCTATAAATTTGTCCTGATTACTTGCCTTTTTTGTCTGCTCTTTCTTGTTTATTTGCTTAATTATACAAAACGCTATATTTCATTTTTAGTAAACTCTCCTTATTCTTTAACCATAGCTCTCCTTGGTGATATTTATTTATTTATCAAATATTTTACCAGGAGGATACATTGAGATTTCTCTAGTTTTTCAAGTATCTCCTTCTATCATCCTAAAAGTGTGACCTCCAAGTGCCACCGGCCAAAACCAGGACCATTACCCACCAAGCGAAAGCAGCAACCACCACGTTCCTGAATAACCACGCACCCGCTGCACGTGACAACTACCTGGAGGGACCCACATTGTGGGGATATTTATGGGATAATAATAGTAAACAGTTGAGAATTGGCCACTATTTCAATTCTCAGATCCCAAAGATCATTATCGTGTAATTGAAATTTATTCCATATAAATAAAATCCCAATTTGTTATAAAAATAGATACAATTTATTGTGACAAATTAAATAATAATAATAAGTAACATGCGTGACAATAATCAATGAATTTTCAGTATAACATGAGTATGCAATACAATATGGTAATGTAAAAACATCTCCCAATGGTTATGTCAGGGTACCTGTGGTCTCTACCTCCGAAAGAGGTAGAGACTTAGCTGTTCCTCCATCCAGACGGCCTGATGGCTCCCTTCCCCACGGTCTATCCGGTCATGCAAGGCCGGCCGCGAGGGAGTGACTGCCTTTTACAGCATCTAGGCAGGAAGTTGTCATCAGGACACTCCTCCGGAACGACCTGTCACTCAATTGCTGCAGGACCAATCAGGACGCCTCGGAGGCGTGGTTACTGCTCTGAACAGGGTATTTAACAGAGCTTCTTTCATTAGCTCATTGCCCTGTCGTGGTTCTAGCTTGTTCTAGTCACTCAGTGCTTGTGTATTCTATTATCCCTTTTGGTTTTGACCCGGCTTGTTTACCTTACTCTGCTTATCTCTGTTACCCTTGATTCGGCTTGCCTCTCGCTTACCTGTCTTCTGTTACCCTCGACCTCGGCTTGTCTTTGACCATTCTATACTGTACTACTTACGTTAGTCCGGCCATTCTAAGGTCCGGTATACGTATCTGGCTACTGTTTGTACTCTGCGTGTTGGATCCCTGTCCCGATCCTGACATTACGACAGGGCCAATGGATCCTGCAAGTACAAACAGTCAGCTGGCTTCTCCTGATCCTAGGTTTGAAGCCATGGATCACAGAATGGATCAGATGGCGCTTGCGCTACAGGCTCTATTATCTCGTGCCAATAACCCACCAGAGGAGATACGTAATACCCCTGTTTCTCCTGTCGGTTCAGGTCTAGAGGTAGCCACAGTGGGTGCTTCTTCTCGCATTACCCCCCCAGTACGCTATGGTGGGGCTCCTGAGAAGTGTTGTGGTTTCTTAAACCAAATTAGTATCCACTTTGAATTGCAACCTCGCTCTTATCCTACAGATAGGGCAAAGGTAGGATTTATTATCACCCTACTTATTGAGAAAGCTCTGAGATGGGCCAACCCATTATGGGAGAACGATAACCCATTAGTTTATAACTATAACGCCTTTGTAGCTGCTTTTAGAAGAACATTTGACCCTCCAGGTAGAAAGGTTAATGCAGCCAGATTACTGTTGCGTCTGAAACAGGAGAACCGAACACTGGTGGATTATGCACTAGAGTTCAGGTCTCTGGCGTCAGAAGTCAAGTGGAATGAGCAGGCGTATATGGATGTATTTTTGAATGGCTTATCTGAAGTAATCCTTGTAACAGATCCCTACCAACCTCGGGTGGATGTGAAACAAACAAGGGAATTACAACTTACACATCCATTCGTTTCATTCCTCTGTTCGTCTGGTTCCGTGCGAATTTCGCGTGTAATACAGAGGTGGCCGCCATTTCGGGACTTTGCACGTGTTCGCGGCCATCTTGTGTGCGAACAGCGGTGTTTGCCTGTAACCGCATGGAACTGAAAACGGATACGCAAACAGGCGAACACCGCTGAGTCCTCCAGACCTCCATAAGTTCGTACGGAAACTACCGAACGTCCCCTCGTTCGGTAGTTATATGCAATCATCTATGGGGATTCCAGCGAACCCCGCGATTCGCATGGATGGCAAGAATATCATACCTTTTTACCGTGCGAACGGAGACCGACCGCAAGGCCAAAACTCATGGAACTAATTTCGGCTAGTTGGTCTGTGCGGTCGGTCAAAACTTTGGAACGTTGTATCTCCCGAACTATACATCCGAATGGGGTGATTTTTGGATATATTGTCCCCCTGAAGGAGAGCTATCCAGCGCTACCGGATTTAAAGCTGTACCCCCTGTTTTTGGGGTACATCCAGAACTGGTGGAAAAATGTGGACATTTTAATTGGGTTATGTAGTTATCTGAGGGGAGGAGACGTGGGGGTGTTACCATCTGTATTATTGGTTGTTTTCATCCTCCCCCTGGGAGTGTTCTGTGTGTATCTATTTCTAATAAAAAGCAGGCTGGGTGTTCCAGTCCTCAGTTGATCTTGACCCTTCAAAACGTAGCCTCGTCTCGTTCTTGGAAGGGGATTATTTGGGAATATTATTCTGCTCCTGTTTACAGCTGAACCTGCTTCTCACTCTGGATATCGTGGATGGGATTACATCAGCCTACTTCTCCACAGCAGCTTGCAGGGAAAAAGGACGTCTTCAACGGCAGAAACCCTCTCTCTATCTGGGTAGCCGTTACATTGGTTGGCAGCGGTGGGATGGTTCTTTTACCCAAGGAGCAAGTGCTGAATGGAGTCTCAGTATGCCAAGCTGAAAAGACCCACACTGAAAGATCTATTGGAAAATCGTGGTAGGAGTGCCAGTAACAGACCAAGGAGAGAGCTGATAGCTGACCTACTGGAGCTGGACGAAATGGATAGATCCATGGAGGTAACTGAACCTATTGCACCGGTCAGCGAGAACGATGTACTCACTGCTATTGTACAGCGAAGATTAGCATTATATCCAGAAAAGACCACGGAGCTAATAGACAGACTGTTCAAGAACGCAAAAGAGGAGATCGAGACTAAGAGGAGGCAAGACACGGAACATGTATTGGCTCAACAAGCTAGTACACATATAGTTCCTACTCCTCCTCCCGTTGCTGCAGGGAAGAAAATACCATTTACTGCATTTAAAGCGTTTGCAGAAAATGAGGAAGAAATTGATGGATATTTGGCAGATTTTGAGCGGCAGTGCTCACTGCACCAGATACCCCCAGACCAATGGGTTACTATTCTGGCTGGAAAACTTTCAGGAAAAGCAAATGAGGCTTTTCGGGCACTCACGGCCGAAGATATCACACAATATCAGCGGGTGAAAGCCGCACTACTCACCCGATACGCAGTCACCCCAGAGGCGTATCGCCGTCGCTTCCGGGAGTCCAAAAAGAAGGCAGCGGACTCCCACATGGAATGGGCAAACAAGCTACAAAGGGTGGCATCACATTGGATGCAAGGGTGCAATGCTAACACCGGAGAAGAAGTGCTACAATTGTTCTTGATGGAACATTTCTTCCAAGATTTGGCGGCGGATACACAGGATTGGGTGAGAGATCGCCGCCCAGCCAACTTAAATGAGGCAGCACGACTAGCGGACGAATATGTGGAAACGAGAAAAGTGAGCCAAGGTACTACACGACCAGCACCTAGAACAGAGGCCCGCACCCCAACCTACGCTGCACGCACAGAATTCCGGGCCCCAGTACCCCCAGGACCTCCACGTCCTCAAGGGTCTAACAACCAGCCCCGGGAATCCTACAAAGTGACGTGTCATCGCTGCGGCAACCTGGGACATATTGCCCGTGTTTGCCCGTTGGGATCAGCCAATAATAACTGGAGGCGCACATCTAACACCGAAAGCCCATCTTCACGCCCCGCTGCTGCTCACTGCCTAGAAATTGAAGGAAGTCCTGAGGAATGCCTGGGAATATTATATGAGGCCAACCCCATACAAGCGGCTTCCCCAGATAATCGCCAGCACCACCGTCAGGAGGTGCGTGTAAATGGACAGATAGCACAAGGCCTAAGGGACACTGGCGCTACCATCACTTTAATACAAAAGCATCTGGTGAAACCAGAACTTGTGTCTAACCGTACTGTTGCTGTTCGGGTCGCAGGGGGGGCTGTCTTTCGCTTACCCACCGCCCGGGTACACTTGGATTGGGGAGTCGGGTCAGGAAAGACCACGGTGGGCATTATGGACAACCTACCCGCTGAGGTCGTGTTGGGCAATGATATTGGCCCTCTAGCCTCGGCCTTTTTACCCACTACTGCTGCGGCTTGCCCCGTGACCACCCGCTCACAGACCCGTATCGAGGACGATCTGCCAACAGGTCGGGAGACCCAGGTAAGCCACCGACAGACACCTAGCAATAACACTACAGAGAGACCGCTAGCTTGGGACACCCCAGAGGAGTTTGGGAGGGAAACTAGACAGGACCCCACCCTCCGAAAGTACCGAGAACTAGCTGACAATAGAGGGGATGAGCGGGAACGTTTTATATGGGAGGGGGACCGATTATACAGATTAACCGAAGGCAGGAAGAGAGGCTGTGCTCCTTCGCAGAAGCGCCAATTAGTGGTACCTAGAAAGTACCGATTGGAGCTTCTCCGAATTGGCCACGACATTCCGTTAGCAGGACATCTAGGGGGTAACCGCACAACCTACAGAATCACTCAGACCTTCTTTTGGCCAGGAATCTCGAAGGACGTGCGCCGTTACTGTAGCACTTGTGATGTATGCCAGAGGGTGGGGAAGAGAGGGGATCATCCGAAAGCTCGACTGTCCCCTATGCCTGTGATCGAGGAACCATTTAGCAGGGTGGCAGTCGATCTAGTAGGACCCCTACCTAACCCCAGTCCCTCTGGTAAGAAATACATTCTTACCGTGGTGGACTATGCCACCCGCTACCCAGAAGCCGTCGCTCTGACGAATATCCAGGCTGACACTGTCGCCAGTGCGCTAGTCGGGATATTCACCAGAGTAGGATTTCCCCAGGAAATCTTGTCGGACAGAGGGACCCAGTTTACCGCAGACTTAACCCAGCAGTTGTGGAAGGTCTGTGGTATTAAGCCCCTGCTTAGTTCACCGTACCACCCCCAGACTAACGGTCTCTGTGAACGCTTTAATGGTACCCTAAAGCAATTGCTACGGACCTTTACGGCGGAATACAGAGACTGGGAGCGATTTTTGCCACACCTCCTGTTTGCTTACCGGGAGGTACCGCAGGAGTCCACTGGGTTCTCTCCCTTTGAACTGCTCTATGGACGGAGGGTGCGAGGCCCCCTCGACCTCATCCGAGAGCACTGGGAGGGAGAGACGGAACACGAAGGTGTCCCCATCGTACCATATGTGCTAGAAATGCGGGACCGTATGGAACAGTTAGCCCGGATGGCCCGGGATCATCTCCATGCGGCCCAGGGTCGGCAGAAACATTGGTACGATCGGAACGCTAGGCTGAGAACATTCCAGGTAGGACAGAAAGTTCTAGTACTTAAACACGTTCGAGGAAATAAATTGCAGACCTCCTGGCAAGGCCCCTACAAAGTAGTAGCCCAGGTCTGTGACACCACCTATATCATTGCCAGTAGCAAGGACGAAAAGATACAGAAGTCCTTTCATATAAACCTATTAAAGGAATACCAAGAACGGCCCGAAGACATAGCCGCCATATGCATCCCCGCCACTGAGGACCCTGACAGTCTCCCCATCCCTGATCTGTTAACCAACCCCGAGTCCAAAACTCTGCTTAATACAGTACAGCTAGGGGAGCGATTAACTCCCACAGAACGAGAACAACTCCAGCAACTACTAGTTGAAAAGAGATTAACCTTTTCCCAGGAGCCAGGTTACACACCTGTAGCGACCCATTACGTAGAAACCCCAGGACAAGCCCCGCTCCGACAAACTCCCTATAGAATTCCCGAGGCTGTAAAAGAAGAGATGAGGAAGGAGATTCAGGAGATGTTAAAACTAGGGGTTATAGAGCCATCCGACAGTCCCTGGGCATCTCCCGTCGTCCTAGTCCCCAAAAAGGACGGGACGACCCGGTTCTGTGTCGATTACCGACGCCTCAACGACCGAACTGTGACAGACGCATACCCCATGCCCCGAGTAGACGAGCTATTGGATCGCATTGCCAGGGGACGCTATCTGACCACCATTGACTTGTGCAAGGGGTACTGGCAGATTCCCCTGGCCAAGGACGCTATCCCTAAGTCGGCGTTTGTCACCCCGTTTGGCCTGTACCAGTTTAAGGTCATGCCCTTCGGGATGAAAAACGCCCCAGCTACTTTTCAGCGCTTAGTGGACCGCCTCCTTGATGGCTTCCAGGACTTCGCTTGCGCATACCTGGATGACATTGCGATCTATAGCGAGACTTGGGGGGAACACCTACAACACATAGAGACTGTGTTGGATCAGATTAGGGCCGCCGGCCTAACTCTGAAGCCGGAGAAGTGTAACTTTGGCATGGCTGAAGTCCAGTATTTGGGACACAGGGTGGGGTGTGGGAAACAACGACCAGAACCCGCTAAAGTAGAGGCCGTAGCCAATTGGCCCACACCCCACACTAAGACACAAGTGTTAGCATTTTTAGGGACAGCAGGGTACTACAGGAGATTTGTCCCTGACTACAGCACCATCGCCAAACCCTTGACAGATTTAACAAAGAAGAATTTACCTAGGGTAGTCCTGTGGTCTCCCGCCTGTGAAACAGCATTCCAAACCTTGAAACAAGCCTTGATCAATGCACCTGTTTTGTCTGCCCCCGTCCCTAACAAAAGATTTGTCGTCCACACAGATGCGTCCATGTACGGACTGGGGGCAGTGCTAAGCCAGGTCGGCGAAGACGGGGGCGAACACCCTGTCGCGTATCTCAGCAGAAAACTGTTACCTAGAGAAGTGAGTTACGCGGCAGTGGAAAAGGAGTGCTTAGCCCTGGTCTGGGCCCTAAAGAAATTGACCCCATATCTGTATGGTCAAGAATTCACCTTAATTACTGATCATAACCCCCTTGTATGGCTGAACAGAGTAGCTGGAGATAATGGACGCTTACTGAGGTGGAGTCTCGCACTACAGCCATACAATTTCTCCATCCAATACCGCCCTGGCAAGTTTAATGGGAACGCGGACGGTCTGTCCAGACAAACAGAACTATTGCCCTAACAAAGGACCGGACAGCCCCAAGTTGACCCGAAAAGGATCAATCCGGGTCTGCCGGAGTGTTCCACAAAAGGGGAGCAGTGTAACAGATCCCTACCAACCTCGGGTGGATGTGAAACAAACAAGGGAATTACAACTTACACATCCATTCGTTTCATTCCTCTGTTCGTCTGGTTCCGTGCGAATTTCGCGTGTAATACAGAGGTGGCCGCCATTTCGGGACTTTGCACGTGTTCGCGGCCATCTTGTGTGCGAACAGCGGTGTTTGCCTGTAACCGCATGGAACTGAAAACGGATACGCAAACAGGCGAACACCGCTGAGTCCTCCAGACCTCCATAAGTTCGTACGGAAACTACCGAACGTCCCCTCGTTCGGTAGTTATATGCAATCATCTATGGGGATTCCAGCGAACCCCGCGATTCGCATGGATGGCAAGAATATCATACCTTTTTACCGTGCGAACGGAGACCGACCGCAAGGCCAAAACTCATGGAACTAATTTCGGCTAGTTGGTCTGTGCGGTCGGTCAAAACTTTGGAACGTTGTATCTCCCGAACTATACATCCGAATGGCGTGATTTTTGGATATATTGTCCCCCTGAAGGAGAGCTATCCAGCGCTACCGGATTTAAAGCTGTACCCCCTGTTTTTGGGGTACATCCAGAACTGGTGGAAAAATGTGGACATTTTAATTGGGTTATGTAGTTATCTGAGGGGAGGAGACGTGGGGGTGTTACCATCTGTATTATTGGTTGTTTTCATCCTCCCCCTGGGAGTGTTCTGTGTGTATCTATTTCTAATAAAAAGCAGGCTGGGTGTTCCAGTCCTCAGTTGATCTTGACCCTTCAAAACGTAGCCTCGTCTCGTTCTTGGAAGGGGATTATTTGGGAATATTATTCTGCTCCTGTTTACAGCTGAACCTGCTTCTCACTCTGGATATCGTGGATGGGATTACATCAGCCTACTTCTCCACAGCAGCTTGCAGGGAAAAAGGACGTCTTCAACGGCAGAAACCCTCTCTCTATCTGGGTAGCCGTTACAATCCTTGATGAGGTTGCTACCAGAGAACTCCCTGAGAATTTAGAGGATTTAATTTCGTTCATCTCTCGTATAGATGAACGTTTAAGAGAGAGACAGAACACTCGAGAGAGGAACCGGAGACCTTCTTTTAGGTTAGCCCCCGCTTTTCCAAGTCCTGACTCCACGGTATCTTTGCTTCCTGAACCTATGCAGATAGGGTATACCCGCCTCTCTGAGGAGGAAAGACAGTACAGGAGAAGAGAGGGTTTGTGTATGTATTGTGGAGCTAAGGGTCATTTACTCTCGAACTGTTCTAACCGCCCGGGAAACGCTCGCACCTAAGTCTCTCTAGAGGACAGGCCTTGGGTGTTTCTATTTTGTCCTCTACTCCTAATTATAAAGATCACAGGCTTCTGCTACCAGTTTCCTTAACTTGCGGGAGGGAAGTAGTAAGGGCTATGGCTTTGATAGATTCCGGTGCTGCTGAGAATTTTATCGACCAAGCCTTTGCTTGTAAAAACAATTTCCCATCCCAGCTAAGGGAGACACCCTTGGCTATTGAGGCCATAGATGGTAGACCACTACTAGACCCTGTTATCTTTCGTGAGACCATACCCATTGATTTAAATGTTGGTATCCTACACGTGGAGAATTTATCTCTTCTGCTCATTTCGTCTCCTTCCGTTCCCATAGTTCTGGGGTACCCATGGTTGAAAGAACATAACCCTATTATCGATTGGGAGTTAGGGGAGATACTCTCGTGGGGCCAGGGCTGCCAGGATCGGTTATTGTGCAAGGTTTCTCCATTAGCTAATATTAACATACAGGAGAATCCTACTCAGTCCACAGAAAGACAAATACCAGACCTTTACCTAGACTTAAGGGCAGTGTTTGACAAGAAGAATGCCGATTCTTTGCCGCCACACAGGTAATTTGACTGTAAAATTAAGCTTCTACCCGGGACTATGCCTCCGAGGGGCCATGTATATCCTTTGTCTGTTCAGGAAAACTCGGTTCTAGAGGAGTATATTCAGGAGAATTTAGAAAAGGGATTCATCAGGAGGTCTTCTTCTCCGGCCGGGGCGGGGTTCTTTTTCATTAAGAAGAAGGATGGCACGCTGAGACCTTGTATCGATTACCGAGGCTTGAATAAAATAACTGTCAGAAATGCCTATCCTATCCCACTGATTACCGAGTTATTT
Source organism: Pelobates fuscus (assembly GCF_036172605.1). Classification (NCBI taxonomy): domain Eukaryota; kingdom Metazoa; phylum Chordata; class Amphibia; order Anura; family Pelobatidae; genus Pelobates; species Pelobates fuscus. The sequence continues at coordinate 199,874,398 of NC_086317.1, read as the reverse complement.
GATCGTCTTAAGGGCTCCAAAATCTTCACCAAGTTAGATCTCAGAGGGGCTTACAATTTGGTGAGAATCCAGCAAGGTCACGAGTGGATGACGGCATTCAATACCCGGTATGGCCATTACGAATACACTGTTATGCCATTTGGACTATGCAATGCTCCTGCAGTATTTCAAGATTTGATTAATGAGGTACTTAGGGAGTTTCAGCATGATTGTGTTATTGTTTACCTGGACGACATACTAATACACTCTAAGGAGATTGAGACTCACCATAGACAGGTCAGAAAGGTGTTACACAAACTTCTGCAACATGGTCTATACTGCAAATTGGAGAAGTGCAGTTTTGATCAGTCTCAGGTAGACTTTCTTGGGTACGTGATTTCTGGGGAAGGTTTTAAAATGGATCCTGGTAAACTCCAATCTATTTTAGACTGGCCTTTGCCCAAAGGACTCAAGGCTATCCAAAGGTTTATTGTTTTTTCCAACTACTATAGGCGCTTCATTAAGGGTTACTCCTCTATCATTGCGCCTATTACCAATATGACCAAACAAGGGGCTGATACTAAGTTCTGGTCTGAGGAAGCTCTTGGTGCTTTTAAGACTCTCAAGGAACTTTTTGCCTCAGCTCCCATTCTAGTTCATCCTGATACGACTCTGCCTTTCTTGCTCGAGGTCGAGGCTTCTGAGACAGGAGTTGGGGCTGTTCTGTCTCAAAGGTTAGGGGTGGATAAACCGTTACACCCTTGTGGTTTCTTCTCTAAAAAATTTCTGGGCCTGAGAGCAGATATGACATCAGGGAGAGGGGACTGTTAGCGGTCATTAAGGCTTTAAAGGAGTGGAGACATTTACTGGAAGGGACACTACACCCTGTTACTATTCTAACGGATCATAAGAACTTGTCTTATATTGGGGAGGCTAAGCGCTTATCCGCCAGGCAGGCTCGCTGGGCCTTGTTCCTCACTCACTTTAATTATGTACTTACGTATAGACCTGGTTCTAAGAACTCTAAAGCCGATGCTTTGTCTCGTCAATATGAACCATCCACTATAACTGAACCACTTCTGTCCTCCATAGTTCCTAAGGGGAATATCATCGCGAACACGAATCTCAGGATTCACTCTCCATTGCTTTCTGAGATCATGAAGTTTCAGCATTTGGCACCCAAACAGACTCCTGGGGATCGACACTTTGTTCCTGCCGCTCTCCAACTGGAGGTGCTACGCTGTCTCCATAACAGCAAGGTGGCTGGGCATCCTGGCATCCGCAAGACTTATGCGCTGGTCTCTAAAGATTTTTGGTGGCCTGACTTACGCAAGGATATTAAAGAATTCATCGGGGCATGTGAAGTTTGTACCAAGACCAAGCTACCCCATTCGCTTCCATGCGGATTTCTGCACCCTTTAGAGGTTCCTGAAAAGCCTTGGTCCTGCCTGGCAATGGACTTCATTGTTGATTTGTCTATCTCTAAAAAGCAGACTGTCATCCTCACTGTGGTAGACAGATTTACTAAAATGGCTCACTTCATTCCCTTACCTAAACTTCCATCTTCGCCCGAATTAGCGGAGATATTCGCCAGGGAGATTTTCCGTCTGCATGGGATACCTTCCCAAATTGTCTCTGACAGAGGCTCCCAATTTGTTTCCCGTTTTTGGAGATCATTCTGCTCCCAACTAGGCATCAAATTGAATTTCTCCTCTGCCTATCATCCTCAGTCCAATGGAGCTGCTGAACGCACTAACCAAAAAGTTGAACAATATTTACGTTGTTTCGTTTCAGAACACCAGGACGATTGGGTCGGTTTGATTCCTTGGGCGGAGTTTGCACATAACAATCTAATTTGTGATTCTACGCATTCTAGCCCTTTTTTCTTGAATTATGGCTTTCATCCTTCCATCCTTCCTTCGGAGTCTTCTTCTCAAGGGATACCGTCGGTGGATGTTCATGTTGCCAATTTAAGAAAGTTGTGGGATCAAACTCGACAAATCCTTCTGCACAATTCTACGCTGGTTAAAAAACATGCTGACAAACGTAGAAGGGCAGCACCGGTGTTTGTTCCAGGCGATAGAGTATGGTTAAGTACTAGAAACATTCGGCTAAAAGTGCCGTCCATGAAGTTTGCTCCTCGATATATTGGACCTTACAGGGTACTGTCTCAAATTAACCCAGTTGCGTATCGTTTAGCGTTGCCTAATGCCTTACGCATTCCTAATTCATTTCATGTTTCCTTGCTAAAACCATTAATATGTAACAGGTTCTCCTCCACGATCGCCCCTCCCCGCTCAGTTCAGGTGGAGGGTCAGGAGGAGTATGAGGTCAATTCCATCGTTGATTCTCGAATCTCCCGGGAGAAACTGCAATATCTGGTCGATTGGAAGGGTTATGGTCCTGAGGAGAGAAGTTGGGTACCTCAGGAGGAGGTGCATGCTCCCCGTCTCCGCAGGGCTTTTCACTCTCGATTCCCTTCTCGCCCTGGTGTATTCCGCCCGGTGGGCGTATCTAAGAGGGGGGGTACTGTCAGGGTACCTGTGGTCTCTACCTCCGAAAGAGGTAGAGACTTAGCTGTTCCTCCATCCAGACGGCCTGATGGCTCCCTTCCCCACGGTCTATCCGGTCATGCAAGGCCGGCCGCGAGGGAGTGACTGCCTTTTACAGCATCTAGGCAGGAAGTTGTCATCAGGACACTCCTCCGGAACGACCTGTCACTCAATTGCTGCAGGACCAATCAGGCTCCCCACTGAAATCCACCCCCAGTGCACAACCCACTCATCCCTTGCCACCATCCAAAGTACCCAGCCCCACAGGAACCAAAGTTCCGCAAAGTACGGCAAGGAGTTAAACAGCCTGTCCGTGGACACAAGTCCGCCACGTACCCCCCTCCAAAGAGACAGTCCAGCAAGGGATTGCTAACCGGGCGAACGGGAAGCCCGAGATACGCAGCCTCCACTTCCCCGTGGCCATCAAAGAACCCCAAGGCCCGGCCTACTCAACCAACTTGACCGCAAGGTCAAATGATGCGTAAGAGACCGAGCATAGCTCCTTATCGACAGCGTCAAGCAATGACGCCCCTTGGGTAAGAGAGGCGGTGCAGGAGTCGAAATGTTCCGGTGCCCACATTCTGGCAACCGCCCGTCCCACGCCAAAATGTGACTGCCGCCGCAGTTCTACCCGGATGCACTCCCCGAGGCGCGGTTCGAATAACCCGCCTGCCTGTCATCCCCGTAGCACCACGGGCCCCCGCCCGCAACTCATTAGAAAAGGGGGGGGGGGGTTTGCCAGTCCTTTGCACCAAACCAGGCCGATGCCTGGCTGCAGCAAATCCCTTATGCTGTGGGGGGGGGGGGAGGGGGTAATGTGGAGCCAGCCAAGGGGGAGGGGTGGGGGGGAAGACTCAGTGGCACCCCCGCCACTGGAGGGGCCCATTGTCCCTGAAAGGTCCCAGGAAACCTCCCCCACAACCTCCGAAGGGGCCCAGTCCTCTGAGCTGTAACCGCTGGCTCCGTGGGGGACCTGGAGCCGAATGGACCGCCACGTGCAGTGCTCCAGCCTGGGGCCGCCCTCCTGGATCGGATTAAAAGCCTTTTTGTGAACTTTGTTTATTTTATGAAAAATGCATGTTATCTCTGCTAACACCTCTGCTAAAGTACCGTTGATACCGGAGAAACTGACGGAAGCCAAGCACAGAGAGATGGACACAGGTTTCTTCAGGAAGGAAGAGATTCTTTATTCGGTTCACCGATCGGGACTCAGAGGGACTAATGTCACCAAAATACAACAAGATCTGAGCCCCGGACAATAGTGTAGGCTCCTTATATAAGCATGTAACTCCACCCATAAGTAGCTCCACCCACACATTATCTTACCCAATCAAACAAACAAGAACTAACTTCCTGTTTGACCGCATGGCTTGCCCAGCACAATGGAGGAGGGGAATACTACATCCGGTATTCTCGCACATGCTCCGTACACTACTGATCGTATATTTGCCACGTGCAACCAACCGACCGATACACCAGTATATGCACGTACACATGCCACGTGGTAATCTCGGCTTACTAATTTTATTTTTACCGAGACTCCACCACATTCCCCCCTTTGATGCCTCTGATATTTTCACAATTACGGAGGCATCACTTAACCTTAGTTTGCATATACCTCAAGTTGCCATGAACCAGACCAGACTTTGCGACTAATGACATGAATCCCTCAACATTCCTCTTCCTGCACTAGTTCTCCCTGATTCAGAGCCTCATATCTATATATGGCCATTATCTGTGCAGCAGCCTTTCTTTCTGCTATATTTTCTATAATGCCCTGCACAGACCTAACTACCAAAGGAACAAGACATGGTAGGAGAAGATACAGCATTAAGATTAGCATGACTCCACCTACCAATGCCTTAAGTCCTCCAAACTGCTCATACCTGAGTAGGCACATGCGCTAGTTTAACCATATGGCTAGTAAGCTCAGCTATTGCTTGCCCTTCATCATCTATTTGAAGACAGCAATTGCTTAGGTTAAACTTCCCACATACACCTCCCTCTACTGCCAATAGATAATCCAAAGCTAATCTATTTTGGTAAACGGCTGTCCTCATCCTAGTATTATGCTTCGCTAGGAGATTGAGCGCTTGTGATGTCTCATTGGTAATTATCTCAACCACTGCCTGTAACCTTATAATGCGGTTGAGCATATATATTGGGGTTCTATATCCGAAAGTACCATCTTCTGCCCAAGTGGCTGGCCCATAATAATCTATGATACGCTGGGGAGGCCATTCATTATCTTCCCAGGTACCTATCTCTGGGGGTCCCCTTTTCTTCCTATGATTCACATCATATACTTTAACTCCCAAAGTCTCTCCTGTTTCAATAGGCAACAAGAAGAAGGATGGTTTGAGCATACCTAACACACATGCCCTTTCCCAGTCCTGTGGTAACTCCGAATAGGCCTTCTTACCACAGATCCAGTACAAATTTGCTGGGGCTTTCCAACTAGATGTGATAGATAGATCAAACCACACATCCTTTAAATTGGCATAACTTGCAAACGGGTTAGATGGTTCTGAGACATTTGAAGCCGACCACCAGGTTGTATTCTTTGTATTATCATCATAAGCTTTTTGCCCTAGACAAGTTAGTTCACCTACAGATGTGTTAAACATTATTCCTTTTCTTGCTATGCACACATAACCTATGATGGAGGTCTTTAATCGCCACTCAGATTTACCTCTAACACTCATCTGATAATCGGCTTGTGAGGATATTAATTGTTCAACTGCCTCAGAACCGGACATTACCTCCCTTGCTTCCCAGGGCCATTGGTCTCCCATGTTAGTACCTCCACATACATAGCAGTTGGTCACATTAAGACTACCAGCAATACTTTCAGCTAAATCTATAAACAGATTTTTAGCATTATGGGGGATCTTATTTTCTACACTCATCTCTTCATAAAAAGAATGGAAAACCTGATGAGTTTGGGATGCTACGGTATCGGTCTCTATCCCTATAAATAATATTGTCCCAGGATCTAAACCCGTCCCATATATCTGGAACCCAAATAAGTTACCAAACCTATCTAAAAATTGTTCAGGATTATTAATAAGTATATGGACTGGGTTACACTCCATAGACTTACAATACGGTTTGGTAGGCAACTTAGTAACAATCATATCCTTATCTACTGTCTGTCCCCAAGTTGCCCACCCCACACAAGACCAATATGGGCAATAATTATAATCCCTATCTGGGCATTTTGGACTTACGTACTTATTTTTACTACTGGGACAAATATACTTATCGTTAGACCCATACGTTCTCTCCCATTTAAGATCCCCACATACATTCCACAGCTTTCTACCACTTGATATCGCCTTACATGCATCAAATAGCAGAACACCCGAAGAATGTACGGTTTCTAATACTGTTTTATTTATTAGGGTCCCCTGTGGATCTCCATTCCGGAGGGTTAACCAAATTGTATGTGGTTGATACTCTGGATTGAAGCACTTAGGTTCTCCTACTCCTAAATGGCATACACTATATTCTATACCTAAGTATCTACACCTAGACACATATCCTTTACACTCATATTGTGAATGCCAAATAAGGGTCTGGGAAATATGATTACCTGTTATAGTAGTCTTAATGCAAACCTCACAGCTAGGTGTGTCGGTACCTCTACCTTCCTGAATATTTAAAGACACAAAAATACACATCAAAAACACTTCTTTCGACGTCTTCATCCTCAGTCTTCGTCCGTGCGATGGCACCTCAGCTTCCAGGATGTAAGGGCTGCAAGGAATGGAGTTCTGCTCTTCCCTTCACAGAGGTCCCTTCGAGACACCCTGGCTATGACACGTGGGTAAGTGGTCAGGCTTTATTATGGCCGTCAAAACACTCACTTACTGATCTCTTTAACCCCTTAAGACCACAGGACGTACCATGCCGTCCTTATTTGGGCGGCTCTAAATGCCGCAGGACGGCATGGTACGTCCTGGGCGGTCTTACCCCCCACGTGGCCGGCGGCACATGGCCGCTGCAGATCGCGGTCGGGGGGCATGCCTGGCCCCCCAGGCAGCCCCCCTGTGCCTGGGGACCGCGGTCTGCAGCTTCCGATCGCATTGACAGGCTGTCACTGCGATCGGTATTTACCATGTGTAAGCCGATTTTAAAATCGGCTGACACATGGAGCTGGCCGCATTTTCACTCTGCAGATCGCGGTCGGGGGACATGCCTGGCCCCCCAGGCAGTCTCCCTGCGGTCAGTGACCGCGATCTGCAGAGTATGATCGCAGGGAGAGGCTGTCTCTGCGATCTGAATGCAGAGACAGCCTCTCCCTGTGATCTGATCGCAGTGACAGCCTGTCACTGCGATCAGAGTTACTATGTGTCAGCCTATTGGCTGACCCATAGTAACTGCAGGCAGGATCCCCCTGCAGATCGCGGTGGGGGGCATGCCTGGCCACCCAGGCACTCCCCCTGTGGCCAATTACCGCGATCTGCAGGAGGTGATCACAGTGACAGCCAGTCACTGTGATCACTGATCCTGTGTGTCAGCCAGTGATGTAAAATCACTGGCTGACACTGTCTCTGCCCCTCTCCTCCCCTCTTAACCCCTTAAAGTAAAAAAAAATTAAAATTAAAGTTAAAAATAAAATATACTTAGATCATTTATATATATATATTATATATATGATCTAAGTATATATATATATATATATATATATATATATATATATATATATATATACGCACACATTTACACATACACTAAGTGTATTTTAATATTTATATACCGTATATACTCGAGTATAAGCAGACCCGAATATAAGCCGAGGCCCCTAATTTTTCCCCAAAAAACTGGGAAAACTTATTGACTCGAGTATAAGACTAGGGTGGGAAATGCAGCAGCTACTGGTAAATTTCTAAATAAAATTAGATCCTAAAAAAATATATTAATTGAATATTTATTTACAGTGTGTGTATAATGAATGCAGTGTGTGCGTATGAGTGCAGCGTGTGTGTGTGTATGAGTGCAGCGTGTGTATGAGTGCAGCGTGTGTATGAGTGCAGTGTGTGTGTGTGTGTATGAATGCAGTGTGTGTGTATGAGTGCAGTGTGTGTATGAATGCAGTGTATGAATGCAGTGTGTGCAGGGCCGGTGCAAGGATATTTGCCGCCCCCCCCCATATGTCCTGACCTCCCCTCCTCCTCCCTCAGTGGTCCTTACCTCCCCACCCCCGTGTTCCTTCACCCCCCTCCACCAGTGGTCCTGACTCACCCCTCCCCTAGTGGTCCTTACCCTCCCCTCCCCTAGTGGTCCTTACTTCCCCCTCCCCTCCCCTCCCCTAGTGGTCCTTACTTCCCCCTCCCCTCCCCTCCCCTAGTGGTCCTTATCCCCCCCTCCCTCCGATAGTGGTCCTTATCCCCCTCCCTCCCATAGTGGTCCTTATCCCCCCCCTCCCTCCCTCCAATAGTGGTCCTTATCCCCCCCCTCCCACAGTGGCCCTTATACCCCCCCTCCCTCCCATAGTGGTCCTTATCCCACCCCCTCCCTCCCATAGTGGTCCTTATACCCCCCCCCCCCTCCCACAGTGGTCCTTATACCCCCTTTTTTTATTATTATTATTATTTTTTATTATTATTTCTTATTTTATTTTAATTTATTTTTCGTCCCCCTCCCTGCTTGATACATGGCAGGGAGGGGGGCTCTCCTTCCCTGGTGGTCCAGTGGCAGTTCAGTGGGGGGGAGAGGGGGGCTTGCAGAGCTGTAACTTACCTGTTCTGCAGCTCCTGTCAGCTCTCTCCTCCTCTGCGCCGTCCGTGCAGCTCCTTCTATCAGCTCACACTGTAAGTCTCGCGAGAGCCGCGGCTCTCGCGAGATTTACACTGGGAGCTGACCGAGGTGCTGAACGGACGGCTCGGAGGAGGAGAGAGCTGACAGGAGCTGCAGAACAGGTAAGTTACAGCTCTGCAAGCCCCCCTCTCCCCCAGTCTGTATTATGGCAATGTAAATTGCCATAATACAGACCTTGACTCGAGTATAAGCCGAGTTGGGGTTTTTCAGCCCAAAAAATGGGCTGAAAAACTCGGCTTATACTCGAGTATATACGGTATATAATTATATATATATATATATTAATATCAAAATACACGTAGAAGGATATTGATTAAATATATACATAATTAATATTATATATATATATATATATATATATATATATTATAATAAAAAAATGTGTAAATACGTAAAAATAAAAAAAAAATAAAAATAATTAAAAATATATATGTGTGTAATTTCGTTCTAACTGTATTTTGATATTAATATATATATATATATATATAGATATCAAAATACACGTAGAACGAAATAATATATATATGTATATACCTAAGTATATACGTATACATCACTATATGTATACCTATATATAAATAAAAATAATAGTAAAAAAATTATATACATATATATACATATATATATACACACACACACGTGTATATATAATAATTTTACATCTATATTTATGTAATAATTTTACATAATTAGGTCCTTTTATTAATTACAATTTGCAGGACCTGCCTAACAACCCAGGCCGAAAGTATAGGGAATTTAATTTGCTAGCACTATATTTAACCCTATAACTTTCCAAGACACTATAAAACCTGTACATGGGGGGTACTGTTTTACTCGGGAGACATCGCTGAATACAAATATGTGTGTTTCAAAACCGTAAAATTTATTACAACAATGATATCGTCAGGGAAAGTGAAATTTATTGCATTTTTCGCACACAAATGGCACTTACACTGATTATATTTTTGCTGTCATACTTTTTACTGTTTTGAAACACAAATATTTGTGTTCAGCAAAGTCTCCTGAGTATAACAGTACCCCTCATGTACAGGTTTTATGGTGTTTTCAAAAGTTACAGAGTCAAATATAAGGCTTGCGTTTCAGTTTTTTCACAATGAAATTCGCCAGATTGGTTACGTTGGCTTTGAGACCGTATAGTAGCCCAGAAATAAGAATTACCTCCATAATGGCATACCATTTGCAAAAGTAGACAACCCAATGTATTGCAAATGGGGTATGTTCAGTCTTTTTTAGTAGCCACTTAGTCACAAACACTGGCCAAAATTGGCTTTCAAATTAGTTTTTTGCATTTTTCACACACAAACAAATATTAACGTTAACTTTGGCTAGTGTTTGTGACCAAGTGGCTACTAAAAAAGACTGGACATACCCCATTTGCAATACCTTGGGTTGTCTACTTTTGCAAATGGTATGCCATCATAGGGGTAATTTTCATTCCTGGGCTACCATACAGTCTCAAAGGCAACGTAACCAAATTGGCAAATTTCAATGTGAAAAAACTGAAAAGTGTAACATGCTATATTTGACCCTGTAACTTCCCAAAACACCATAAAACCTGTACATAGGGGGTACTGTTTTACACGTGAGACATCGCTGAATACAAATATGTGTATTTTATTGCAGTAAAAGCAAACAGTATTATGACATTCACAGTTAGAATGTCACATAGAACTAAGAAAATTTTAAAAAATCTTATTTTCTCTCATTTTTTTATATTGTATTCATATTACGTTATGTTCCATACCTAAATATTTGATGTTAAATGAAAGCCCTGTTTCCCCTGAATAAAATGATATATAAGTGTGGGTGCATTTAATATGAAAGAGGTAAATTATTGTTGAACAGACATATAGTCAAAATCTGTAGTTTGTTTACATTTTTTTTGGTTCACAACTTGTACATTTGGCTGCGGTCTTAAGGGGTTAAACACACTTGTAATCCCAATATCTCCTCGTCACTCCGACTGAGTCGTGCGCTTTAACCGGATCTTGCAGGGATTCTCTGGATCTGGTGTAGCTTTCCAAGAATCTACTGCTGCTGGTTTAACCCTGGAGTGATGAATCCACGGAGTCACTTCAGCCACCTTTATTGCTGTAGGGGTAGACAAAAGAACAACATAAGGACCCCTCCACTTAGGCCCTAACGGTATACTGTTCCACTCTTTAATCCACACTTGATCTCCTGGATGATAGCTATGAACAGGGGGATAAATATTCACAGGTAATCTATCTTGTACCCATTTCTGTACCTCCTCCCTAGTTTTACCCAACTCTACAACCTGCTGCCGGGTAATTCCTTCTCCCAACTGACTCAAATCCCCCCTTAAGTTACCAAGTATGGGAGGTGGACGCCCATACATGATTTCAAAAGGTGAGAGACCCATCCTTCTGGTAGGTGTACTACGAATACGTAACAGAGCTATGGGCAAAAGAACATTCCACTTAAGCTGACACATCTTTGCCAATTGGTTCTTAATAGTTCGATTCATTCTTTCTACTTTACCAGAGCTCTGAGGTCTATATGCCGTATGAAGCTTCCACTTAATACCAAGCATATGAGTCAGTTGTTGTAGGCACTGATGAACAAAGGCTGGACCATTAGCCGATCCTATAGAGCATGGTAGTCCATATCGGGGTATTATTTCTCGTAACAGGAATCGTACAACTTCTCCTGCTTTCTCTGTACGAGTAGGACATGCTTCTACCCAGCCTGAATAGGTACACACAACTACTAGTAGGTAGCGATGTCCACCGGATTTAGGCATTACTGTATAGTCTATTTGAAGATCGGACATAGGGAGTCCCCCCATATACTGGACTCCTGGTGGTTTCACTGGTCCTTGCCTTGCGTTGTTCTTAGCACATATTACACATCTTCGTACAATGGCTTGAGTCAAGTTGGACAATCTTGGTATGTAGAAATGTTTTCTGAGAGATTATTCCATACTATCTCTTCCAGAATGTGTCCCGTTATGATAGTTCTGGACAATTTCTACAGCTAGTGATGCTGGAATAACTATTCTTCCATCTTCTAACTGATACCATTTGTTCTCCAGGTACTTCCCAGTTTCAGTCTTTAACCACTCTTCTTCTTGAGCTGTATAAACTGGAGTCCATTGAGTCAGTGGAGTCGGTATAAGAGCAGCTATATGTTCCACATATTCCTGTCTTCCTGATTTAGCGGCACGCTTCTATCACCTTCTCTATGGTTGTTACTGCATATCCTGCATAGCGAATCCCTTCTTTCACATAACTACTGCCGTCCGTATAGTACTGGACATCAGGGTTCTGGATGGGAAAGTCACGAAGATCTGGTCTACTTGAAAATACTTCATCCATCACCTCCAGGCAATCGTGTTGACTTTCAGTAGGTTGTGGCAAAAGGGTAGCTGGATTTAAGGTGTTAACAGTCTTTAAATGCACTCTTGGGTTTTCACACAACATAGCTTGATACTTAGTCATGCGGCTGTTACTAAACCAATGATTGCCTTTATAGTCTAGCAACGTCTGTACTGCGTGCGGGACTCGCACATAGAGTTCTTGACCCAGAGTGAGTTTATCGGCTTCAGCTACCAGCAGGGCGGCGGCAGCTACGGCTCTTAGACAAGGTGGAAGACCACTGGCCACTGCATCCAGTTGTTTTGACATATATGCAACAGGTCTTTGCCATGATCCCAAGTACTGTGTCAATACTCCCATAGCCATTTTTCTTTGCTTGTGTACATATAAGTAGAATGGACGTGTATGATCAGGTAGACCCAATGCTGGGGCACTCATCAAAGCCTTCTTCACATCTTCAAATGCCTTTTGCTGTTCAGGGGTCCATAGGAAGGGATCGTGTTCTGTACCTTTTATAGCTGCATAAAGAGGTTTCGCCAATATCGCATTACTGGGAATCCATATCCTACAGAAGCCTGCTGCCCCCAAGAATTCCCGCACTTGTCTTCTATTCTTGGGTATTGGTATTTGGCATACAGCTTCTTTTCTCTCTGGCCCCATTATTCTTTGACCTTCAGAGATATGGAATCCCAGATACTTGACAGTCGGCTGACACAACTGAGCCTTCTTCCTAGACACCTTGTATCCTGCCTTCCAGAGAATGTGTAGTAGATCGTGTGTTGCTTGCTGACATATTTCTCTAGTAACTGCCGCTATCAACAAATCATCTACATATTGCAATAGTACACACTCTCCTGGGATGGACTTGAAATCCAGTAAGTCTTGACTTAAAGCTGATCCAAATAGGGTAGGTGAATTTTTAAACCCTTGGGGCAGTCTTGTCCAAGTCATCTGGCGTTTCGAGCCCGTTACAGCATTTTCCCATTGGAATGCGAAGATACACTGGCTTTCTGCAGCAATTCGAAGGCAAAAGAAAGCATCTTTGAGATCTAAGACAGTGAAATAGGTATCCCCGCCCGGAATTAAAGCAAGCAGGTTATATGGATTGGGCACAACTGGGTGTATACTTATGACCGCATCATTGACTGCTCTCAAGTCCTGCACAGGGCGATACTCATCTGTACCAGGCTTTTGAACAGGCAGGAATGGGGTGTTCCAGGGGGAAGTACAGAATTTTAGGATACCATACCGTATGAACTTATCCAAATATGATTGTATGTTCTTCTTGGCCTTTTGTGGGATGTGGTATTGTCTTAAGCTCACTGGATAAACCCCAAGTTTCAGTTCGATTCGAAGGGATATTGCGAGCAAGTCCTGGTGGGTTGTTCTCTGCCCACACTCCTGGTATATTAAACAAGGATTCATCACTCTTCCCTACAGTACGCGCATTGGTTCCTACTCAGGGGTTCCCTATTCCACTTACTATCGCCTTTATCCGTTCCCCTATACACTTCCTTTTCCCTTCTATCTACGCCTGCGATCGCTACCGCTAGCATATCTGCCTTTCTACGCATCTTGCGCTCTTCCTCTTTCTTTGTCTCTGTTTCCCTGTTCATGTACACTTTATTCGCTACCTCCATCAGTTGGGTTATGGACATCCCTACAACCCTTCTAACTTCTGTAGCTTGCGCTTTATATCTCCGTAGGCATGGCTGACAAAGGCAGAGTTAACCATCCAGGAATTCTCAGGGGCCTCCGGATTAAAGGGGGTATGCCTCCAATAATCGGTCATAAAAGACACTGGGCGATTCATCACATTTCTGCAATACCTCAGCCGTCTTAGACATGTTAATCGCTTTCTTTCCTGCAGCTTTCATGCCAGCAATAATAGCGTCCCTATAAGCTTTTAAATTAACCAGGTCTGCACCATTGACATTCCAATTTGGATCGGTGTTTGGATAATGGGCTGTGGCCCATGCTGCTGGGTTGGCCTGATTTTGTGTACGGGCCTCTTCTTCCAGCGCTTTAATTGCTGCTTGATTTATCCTAGTCCTTTCCTCGTTATTAAACAATGTCATTAATAATTGCTGGCAATCAGCCCAAGTGGGATTGTGTGTCTGGACTATTGAAGTAAACAAATCCGTCATGGCTTGAGGCTTTTCGGTGTAAGAGGCGTTATGGGTCTTCCAATTAAAGAGATCAGTAGTCGTAAAAGGGACATAAACGTAGACTGGATCAGCGTATTGTATCTGGCCGTCATCGTTAATGTGTGTCGGGCCAGGAGTCAATCGAAGTGGCATTTGATTATGTCGGGGTTGGAGAGTACCGGTCAATTGTCGGGTTAATATGGGGCTTCGTAGAGATGCGTCAGTTAGGGGTTCCGGTCGAGGGGTAGTAAGACAAGGGGATGGGGAAGCTTTACTATGGGGAAGGTTGGTGAGTAAAATATTCCGGGCTGGGCTAGGGGGAGCCTCACCGGAAGCTAGATATGGCGCCATATCTGGGTATGTGGAGTTAACGGAAGCAGGTATTGGAAGGGGAGGGTTTGAAACAAGAGGGCTGGGCTCTGAGCTAGAGGAGGAAGTAGGTTGGGACAACGGGGCAAGGGGAGGAGCGTTTCCAGCAGCACCTCCTCTTCCTCTTCCGGTGGAGGAGGAGTAAGGGGGCGGCATAGGGATCTCAGGCTCAGGGGGCGTGTCCAAAATGGGCGTAATTACGGCCTTAGTGGACAAGCGAGTCCTGGCCACCATGAGGCGACATTGTTCCTCGTGGCATACTCGGATCCATTTTGGCGAGTCATTTACGGCCTGCCTCCAACAATCAATATAGGGAAACTGGCTGTAAAGTTCAGGCCTACCTGATACAGCCACGTGTACACGCTGTACCAGATTAGGATCCAAACTGCCACGTGGTGGCCATGCAGCAACCAAAGTAGGCCATTCCCTACTACACAATGTAATCAAGCGTGCTGGAGACATCTTTACCCCAAAATCACATACTGTATATCCCTTTTTAAAATTCTTTATCATACATCCTAAGGGATCCAAAATCGTCGAATCTGACGCGCCCATACTTAACAATGGAGCGTCGTTTCCAACAGAAACTTTACAAACACTCTACCAGCGGTCACACCCGTTCCCTCGGCAACAGCACCACGTGGTACAGTTACTAAGTGAAACGCACACAACAAAACACTCAGGGAATTCCCGTACACACACAGCTGTTACACCAGTCACTAAGTAACTAATACTGTGCCCTTTGGCGAAACTATACGGTCACCCACGCTATAATTTCCTATATTTGAATTACCCGTCTATAACATACCCCAGTAACATCGTCTTTACAAACAGTAGTTACAGTACGGTTAGCATAGGTTAAAGTACAATTTAAAGTCACAGTACAATTAGTAGTGGTTATGGTGTTAAACATGCAACATAGACGACAATTATTAGTACTTATTTACAGTGTCAGTAATTATACATGGTTATGGTACCATGCGCTATAATACAATTACACACTATTCACACTCTCGCTAGACGGCAGAGCTCACGCTATCTAGCAAGATATACACGCTACTACAACAATCTTTAACACATATACAATTCCCAACTAATCTATTGGCCAGTACCTTGATGGACTACCGAAAACTATCTACATACGTTTTGGTTAGCCACACTGCCCAAGCACCACATATAGCGAACTAGAGGGCGGAATTTACAACAGCACCCTTTTAGTCTATTTACTCTATCAAAAATTTAGTGGGTTCCAAATTTACACGCCTTCCCACTTAGCCAAGATAGGTTGAGATCTAGCGGACCGAATTTACACAGACGCCGCTTAGTCTCCCGGTCCCTCCGACCTAGCGAACAAAATATACACCCTAGAACGCTAGTCTAGACAAGACACCGGTGTCCGGCTAGGGCTATTTACACCATAACCCCGCCTGACTCCAAACCAAAATTAAACGGGCTGACTACAGGGCGTTTAATTGAGCGGTGCGCCTTCGCTCCTTCCCTCCACTGGAGGGGGCAGATTCCAAATAACCCCTTATGGGCCTACCGCACAATCGGTATCCAATACCCCTAGTGGGTCCGCCGTCTAAAACAGCGGTCGTCTTACCTCCTCGTTCCTGAACCTGAGTTCACACTCATCGACGGGGACACCCCAGCACTTACTACGTAGAGGCAGGGGAAGTGCTCCCTCGCCGGCCGCCCGCCCGCCAGGCAGTGCCGCCCGATCGCCCAGCAGCCACTGGACCACCAGGGAAGAAGAGACACCCCCCCTCCCCAGCATTCCCAAAGGTAAGGAGGCTGGGGGGCGGGGGGGGGGTTAAATAAAAAAAAAAGTGTTAAAAAAAAATAAAAAAAAATGTGTTAAAAATAAATTTTAAAAAAATGTGTTAAAAATAAATAAATAAAAAATGTGTTAAAAATAAATTTAAAAAAATGTGTTAAAAATAAATTTAAAAAAATGTGTTAAAAATAAATTTAAAAAAGTGTTAAAAATAAATTTAAAAAAAATGTGTTAAAAATAAATTTAAAAAAATGTGTTAATGTGGGTGGGTGAGTGTGTGTCTGTGTCTGTTAGTGTGTGTGTCTGTTAGTGTGTGTCTGTGTCTGTTAGTGTGTGTGTGTCAGTGTGTGTGTGTGTCAGTTAGTGTGTGTGTCTGTTAGTGTGTGTGTCTGTTAGTGTGTGTGTCTGTTAGTGTGTGTGTCAGTGTGTGTGTCTGTTAGTGTTTGTGTCTGTTAGTGTTTGTGTCTGTTAGTGTGTGTCTGTTAGTGTGTGTGTGTCTGTTAGTGTGTGTGTCTGTTAGTGTGTGTGTGTCTGTTAGTGTGTGTGTGTCTGACTGTGTGTGTCTGACTGTGTGTGTATGTTAGTGAGTGTGTATGTTAGTGAGTGTGTGTGTCTGCTAGTTTGTGTCTGCTAGTGTGTGTCTGTTAGTGTGTGTCTGTTAGTGTGTGTCTGTTAGTGAGTGTCTGTTAGTGAGTGTGTTTGTCTGTTACTGAGTGTGAGTGTGTCTGTTAGTGTGTGTGTGTTTCTGTTAGCTAGTGTATGCGTATCTGTCAGTGAATGTGTGTGTGTGTGTGTATTTAGAATGCGGGGCGGGGGGAAAGGTTGGGTGGGGGTGGCGCAGGGGGAGTGGTGGTGTGGGGGGAGGGGAGGGCGCCTGAGTTTTGTCCTGCCTAGGGCAGCACAAAACCAGGATACACCACTGGTATTACCCATCCTTTCAGGGTTGTATTTGGCACTGAGCAGTGTTTGTGTGTTTGAAGGAATGTTTTTGTATGGAGTATGTGTGTGTGAATGTTGACATTTGAATGCAGGCATTCATTTGGGTGTAGTGTATGCCACACACACTGATATACATACAAATACACATACACACCGACATACATGCAAATACACATACACACACTGACACACAGATACACACACTGGCAAATACATACATATACACGCACTAACACATACACACTGACACACAAATGCACACAATGACATACAGATACACACAATGACACAAATATACACAGACTGACACACACATACATGTAATAATTTTTATATTTGCAGCCACCATCTTGTTAAAATATCTTCTGTCTGTAGTGGGGTTCCTTGCTTGGGGTGTTGCTAGCTGATTCTGATGTGTGTGGGCCCTGCAGCAGCTCACTCCTTTTGTCTCCCGCTGCTGCCTGTGCTGTGCCTTCCACATGGTGCTCTCTCTCTCTCACCGGGAGGAAGTGACTGCCTCTCACTTCCTCCTAGCCGGCCAATAGTGTAGGGGCCGGGTTGTGCTCTTAAACTGCCTGGTGTCTGACAGGGCCCCTACTATACAGTACCCATGGGGTGGCCCAAAGTGCATGGGTCACCCGATGAGTCTGATGGGTAGATGTGTGAATCTGGGGCTGAGCACCAGGACTGCTGGGGCCCTGACAATAGTCATGGTTGTCATTTACTGATGGCCGCCCTGCCAGTCACACTCAGACTGTACATACAATGAATTGCTCTGCCCATAGGCAGAATGCACTAAGTACAATGAGTGAAATGCTAGTACATGTAATGATGTGCTCAAACCTTGTCCCTTATTGGGACAAGATTTCTGTTGTTCACCAAACTTGGGACACCAGACACCAAAAGCAGGACAGCAGTATGGGAGTCTGCATCTGGGACTGTCTGACCCAAAGTGGAATGCTTGGAAGGGATGTATTGTGACTAATTAAACAAAAAACAAAGAACCTACCTAAATATATATTTAAAAAACACACACACATATATAAAACCCACATATACATACATACATACATACATAGGTTTATGAAAATGTAAAGCAAATTTACATTTCAATAAATATGGCAGTACATTCAAGCTGTTAATAGTAACACAGGATATTTAATTTATAATGACTAAAACTAAACATTTATTATGACTAAAACATGTCCAGCCTGCTGAGCTTTCATTCTTATATTACTTGAAGCTGCAGCCCGATCTTAGAATTGTACTATTTTCGAATCATGTGAACTAGCAGTAAAAATTAAATAAATAAATTGAACAAAAGTAGGCTTACTCTAATTTCGGTTTCAATACTTTAAATTAAATTTAAACTTTTTTCAAAGGAGTGTGTTATTAATTAGATTCAATCACATTACCCCCACTCTAGGGTGTATGACTTCTCTTACCTTACATATTACATTAATCTTTTTCTGAACCTGTAGAAATTCTCACTTTTTTTTAAAATACACTTCTTCAAGGTCAGTAACTGAATATATGATCACCACATTTAATATAAAATGTAAATTGTTTGAGCAGGGGGGGCGTGGTTTGGCCGCGAGGGAAGATGGCTGCTTAGGGGACGAGCTCCGACCCACACAGCCTCTATAGCAAGCTACTACTGCAGCACGGCGCGATAATGGGGCGCACAAAATGGCACACAGACACCCAGGAATCACCCGAGCAGCTCCCAGACGGGACCCATGGACGGGTACCTTGCTCCGTCGACGGCCGGGCACCACGAGGTGGCGGGCGCAAATATGGCTGACTCCCCGACCCGCTCTCTCACCTCAGAACAGGACGGGCCCTCACTAGCAGACATTAGTGCGGACATCCGAGCCATGGCAGCGGCGATGGTGACAAAAGAAGATCTGCAGACCCTGTCTGACACCCTGCATGCGGCGATCCGCACAGAAGTGACTGCGCTCAGGGCTGATCTCACAACACAAGCAAACAGGCTGCAGGTAACTGAATCAAATGTGCAGGCCATGGGGGACAGGGTGGAAGCCACAAACCTTGCCATAAACAGACAAGGCAATATTCTTTTAAACTTAAGGAGGCAAACGGAAGATCTAGACAACAGGGGCCGCAGATCAAACATAAGGGTCCGCGGCCTACCTGAACCTGAAGGGGACGAAGACATAGAGGCTACACTGCAGACAGTATTCCGAGACATCCTGGGACCGGAGGCACCAGAGACCATGGTATTTGATAGGGCGCCCAGAGCTAACAGAGCATGTGCAACAGATAACGCCACGAGATAGTATATGCTGTCTGCATGCCTACAAACTAAAGGAAAAAATAATGCACAAAGCCCGCTCGAGACCTACTTGGCGATTCCACGACGCAGAAGTGGCCCTATACCAAGACCTGTCACCCCTTACACTCGAAGCCCGCAGGGCCCTGAGGCCCGTCACAGCACTCCTCAGGAACAGAGGGATTCCATATAAATGGGGTTTCCCCTTTATGCTTTTAGCCAGACATCAAAATGAATGGATTCCATTAAGATGGGCAGAAGAGGTGCCCAGATTTTTACAGCGCCTTAACCTACCACCAACGGAAGTCACCAACTGGATTCTGGGTCCGGCAGAGCAGAGACAGGGTCCTCAAACCCCGGGTCACCAGTGTAGATGACGAGACAACACACCAAGACGCCCGCAGGCCCGCAGACAACTAGCACCCTCGGATCCGGAGGAGTAGGGGCGAGAGTTCCTCCTACACCCACCAGACAAGAAAGCTCAACCACGGCACGCACACTCTACCCGAGATGGCAGGCCCTGATGGACACCAAAGTTGTCCTGTGTACCGCAGAAAACATATAAGTACTGCTTGCACACATACATGAGTAGGGACATTTACACGGACACACACAGCAGGGCTTAGAGGCAACATGATAGCACACCCCTTGGGATGGACAGCACCTCCAAGTTGAATGGGGAGGGGGGCCTAATGGGGATGGGGAACATTAGGTGCGCTTGATGCGGCCCAAGGAAGAGGACAAAGTTTGAGTTTGCCCGCTACATACAAACCGCACCTTTGCATTGGATTACTGGACATTTCAGGGACACTCGAACACACGATACAACAAAGCCACTCGGACGATACGGGAGTGCACTTACCGTGCCACATCGACATTCTAAAAGCTATCTGGACTTTTGTCTGGGGGTGGTGGGAGGGACAAGGAAGGTGCCTAAGGGACCATGTAACTGGGAACTGTTATGCTAGGTTGTACTAAGTGTGATGAACGTACTGATGGGTGCCAGGTTATGCTAGTAGAATAACCAAGGGATCGGGGTCCAATGGGATGGAGGGGGGGGTGAGGTTGGGGCTCTAACTGTGCTACCTAAGGTATTATTATGTTTAAGTAGATGGCACGTGGCAGGTGTGTTAGGATGGATGAGGGCGAGAATGGGAGACCGCATACACCGAGGAGAGGCACTGTATACTTGAAATGCTGCACACTGTAAAGGAAATGTGTCTCCCTAAAGCAGCACTAATACCACCTGCACATGCCCGCACCCCACCTACGACGTGGTAAACCTACACACGCAGGATCTAACCCCCTAGCTGACAGGTCACGTGACACCAACTTCTTTACCCTAGGGACATTCCCCAGGGACCCTCCCATGAGACACAGGATCCTATAATAACAACATCCCTCCCCCCTCCCCCTCCGACCACGCCCGTAATGATCCATTGCACGCAACATGCCACCCTTGCATCACACTGGTCATACAAACGCAAGAAAGGACTCATAGGGGGCTACCGAGTTGATGTTCTGAGACACACCAATAACCTTCCACACTGGGTAGGACTCCTGGATGATCGCCCACACCTGTGTCCCACACATTATAACGTGATGTACAGAACGTTAGTTTAAGAGACTTAGCTACCGACGTCAGATTGGAACATGTGGGACACGGACATCTCACTAGGTACACCTCACACATTACCGTAGACTCTAGATAGTAAACTCCTGCTACTCTGCAGGCAACACGCTGGACTAGCTAATTCCACCAACCCCGACAAGACCTGTGTAGACCTGACCACTGGGGGACTCAACTCCGTGGCTGCCCTAGCCCAACTAGGAGACCGTACGGTCTTGAACTCCACCCAGCTACACAGGAACCCCTCGCACTGAGGGAAATAACCCCACAGAGACCAAACTATTGTGGCCTCCTACCAGAGACCTCTCGGGTCGGACCAAATCGAGCGCGGGTCAGGCTGCTGGCCTGCGGGGCATAGGACCTCCAATGCCTGGGTGTCATAACCTACTCTTACTCCGCTGCAACACTCACTCATCCCCCCTCACCGTCACCCACCCACTGCCCACTCTCCCCTCCCCCCCCTCCCCATAGCAGTGGGAGTGCGCACGGGCACCTGGATCTCAGACACGGGAAACCGAACACCGCAGGAACTGCATACGTAATCACACTCTCTCAATGGCTTACACGGCCGCACCCCTCAGCATCTTAACACAGAACTGTCGGGGCCTTAACACGCCTGAGAAGCATTCACATCTCCTACGGGAACTTAACCGTAAGCGGATCTCAGTAGCTCTGCTGCAGGAAACGCACCTCAAACCGATGGACACCCACAGATTGAAAGACAGAAGATTCCCAACCAACTGCCACAGCACCCACCCTACCGACCGAAAGGTAAGAGTAGCGATACTGGTAGCCGCTAATACCCAGTTCCTCCGGACAGACCAACTCGCAGACCCAAACGGTAGATACCTCTTTCTCAAAGGCACTATATCGGGAAGAGTTTACACCTTCGCATCAATCTATGCGCCAAATGCAAACGTTCACGGAAGGATCACTAGTCATAGGGGGGGACTTTAACGCACCGCTTGATCCACTGTCCGACTCATCGACCGGACACAGCAGCATACCACAAACCGCGATCAGGGCGATAAGGAAGACCCTGCAAGACCTGAGAATGGTGTATGCATGGCGAACCATACACCCGTCGACTAGAGATTATATGCACTACTCGGCCATACACAGAAGATACTCACGTATCGACTACATCCTCATACAGCAAGAAGGGCTACAACATTTGCGGTCAGCTGAAATTGAACCAACACCGTGGTCGGACCACAGCGCAGTAACCGTGCACCTGGACTCCCCTCTCTTCAGACCCACCAAGAAGGCATGGAGACTGAATGAGTCACTCCTGCTGGATCCAGGAGTGAAGACGCTTCTGACAGAACATCTGACCAACTACTTCACTGAGAATGATACGGAAGACGTATCTAAAGTGACACTCTGGGAAGCGCACAAAAGTGCGTCGCGGAAAAAGAAGGAAATGCAACAACACATGCTGGACCTCACCGACCGGATTTCAAACTTGGAAACACAGCACAAGCGGTCACAACTTGAGGAACATTATCGATCTCTTTTAGACGCACAACGACAGCTGGCGGAACTGGTAGCCCGCAAACACCACAGAGCAACACAGAGATCCAAAGCCTTCTTCTACATCCACACTAATAAAAGTGGGAGACTCCTTGCCAATATGATCCGACCCCAAAAAGGTACATGCACTACGAAGGACCAATGGCACCCTCACACAATTCCCAGAGGATATAGCCAACAAATTCCGTGAATATTACCGACGACTGTACAACACCTCGCTGCTGACGCCCGACGCTCAACGTGCCGCTCTGCAGGAAGCAACAACGCGCTACTTACAAAGATTTGGACCGGACGCCCTCACACCAGAGGAAGCAGAAATGCTGGAAGTCCCGATCACCACAGAAGAGGTACGAGCAGCGATTAAGACAGGGAAAAGGGGGAAAGTGCTGGGACCGGACGGACTATCGGCAGGGTATTATAAATTGTTTGGAGACATTTGGAACCCACACCTAACAGCAGCCCTCAACCAACTCCAACAGGGTGACAAGTTCCACCAGGAAACACTAGCAGCCACAATCACGGTGCTGCCCAAGCCAGGCAAAAACCCCGAAAACTGCGGCAGTTACCGGCCGATTTCGCTCCTTAACACGGATGTGAAACTCTTCTCCAAAATCATCGCCACAAGATTACAAACATACGTTCAGCGCCTAATCCACCCTGATCAAACCGGTTTCGTGACAGGCCGGGAAGCCAGGGACTGCACTTTAAAGGCATTCTCTATACAAACACTGGCCCTTAAGGAGAACACGGAATTACTAATGCTCTCCACAGATGCTGAAAAAGCATTCGATCGGGTAACGTGGAGCTTTATGATGGCAACACTACATAAGGTAGGCCTAGGGAGAGGAATGATAGCCTGGATAGAGGCGCTCTACACTGACCCTAGTGCCAGAGTGAGGGTGAATGGCGCGCTCACAGAAAGCTTTACCATTCACAATGGCACCCGGCGTGGCTGCCCGTTATCACCGCTCCTATTTGCCCTCTTATTGGAACCGTTCCTGGACAGGATAAGGCAAACCCCAGAGCTCCGAGGGTTCAGACACAAGGACCAGGAGCATAAGGTAGCCGCATCTGCATATGATATGCTCTTTTTTGTAGACAGCCCTATCAGCTCCATGCCGGCTCTGATGAAGGAATTCGAAACATACGGCCAGTTATCAGGACTGAAGCTTAATCAAACTAAATGCGAACTGCTGAACATAACGGCCCCAACAGCTGTAAGGGAACAGATCAAACGCGAATACCCCTTCCACTGGTGCCCGGACCAGATGCGATATCTGGGAATTTGGATACCCAGCAACCCGAAAGAGCTATATACCAGAAACTACACGCCTCTTCTACGCACAATACTGCTTGACCTCAAAATTTGGAACTTTGACCACATATCCTGGCAGGGACGCATAGCGATGATTAAAATGAATATCCTACCACGGCTGCTTTACCATTTTCACACCATCCCCTGGCACGTACCCCAGAATTTTTTACAACTCTTAAATCAGCGGTAATAAAATACGTCTGGAAGGGAGAGAGAGCACGACTCAGCTACGACAAACTATGCCTACCTAAGAACTGGGGCGGATTGGCGTTACCTGATGTTCGCAAATATTTTCAGGCCACGGTTCTACAACGGATCAGAGACTGGCACTCAGCACTCAAACACAAATTGTGGGCTGCCCTAGACAGGTAGAGCACGAACAAGGCACTCCACATGTGTATATGGCAAGGCAAGGCGGACGCGGCACCAAGACTAGGCAATGAATCACCCATTGTACAAACGCTGAAGACGTGGTCATCCCTGAGACGAAACCAGCATATCTCTCCACAACCAAGCCCATTGATCCCGATAACACACAATAGTGAGATAGGCGGGGGACTACATCAATCTGCCTGGCCGATAGAGGGAGATGGAGACTATATCCCGCTGACCAAGGTCCTGAGCAACACATGAGTGAGAAACCTACAAGAATGGAGCACGGCAACACAACAAACGCTGATGCACAGATTTCGTTATGCACAATTACGGCATTTCTACTACAAACTCCCTGTCATGCCCCAACTACCGGTAATTCCTTGTCTCTTCCGGGTTGAAGGAGTTTAGCCACACCCCCTCTCTGACGAGGTCTCGCCGCGCTACATAATGCGACCACGCCAGATACAAGACGCTGGATTATTGAACAGCGTTACCGCAATATCAAACCGGCTGAAAGTTTCCCTGCAACCTACCTGTGTACCGAACCAGACTGGAACTCGAACTAACCTCCTTCTCATCTCCTCGACCACGACTAGTATCTGGACTTCCCTCATCCTGTCTCTGAAAGAACCTCCCCGGAGGAGAACTCCGGAACCTGAATTTCACCCTCTGGAAGCTAAGTCAATTGTTTCATCTGTGATAAGAACTTTACTTCTCTCAAGCCTGCTGAGCATTCCTTCCATAGTCTGCTCTCAAGTTTTTCCAAGCATTTCTGCTACAGCCTGCTCTCAAGCCGTTAAGCATTCAGGCACCAGCTGCTCCCTGACCTGCTATCCTTAAACCAAAACAAATCTGTGCTGTTATAACTTCATTTATAGCTTTCTTCATTAACCTAAAACTTGCAAACACCAATTGTGCTAGATTGCATGTATATAAGAAGCTGCTTACTCCAATTAAACCAACAGCGAAGTATTTAAAGATACAGTACCTGTATTTTCCTATATTGAATAGACAATTCCTATTTTGTTCTCTAATTTTCTAATCAACAATTTAGGTCCTAAGAAATCTGCAGTTGCGCTCCATATCAATCTATGTAAACGTGACACTCCCCAACCGAGAAGCGATTCACAGAGAACAGACGTGGTTCGAACACCTCTGTGTGACAAACACCGGCGCAGATGGCAGAGTATCAATTATCTACCAGCAGTTGATAACAGGAGACCACACACGGAAAAATGCATTTAAGAGGCAATGGGAAGAACTGACGGCTAGGACATACACGGAGGCGCAATGGGAGCAGATATTAATATTACAACACAAGAGCTCCATAAGCACAAGGTACCAAGAGGTCAACTTCAAGCTAATCTCACACTGGTACAGGACCCCATCTCTACTACACAGAATATTCAGGGGTACTGCAGGTACATGCTGGAGATGCGAATCCCAAATAGGCACCCTACGACACATCTGGTGGGACTGCGCACTGATGAAGCCATATTGGGAAGACATCAAGAGGGAAATAACGACAATCTTGGCTGACTTACCAGAATTTAACATCGAAATGGCCCTACTACACTACACGGAAAGCTCGATAGCCCAATACAAGAGATCGATATTGAGACACCTGCTTAACGCAGCAAAAGCATCTATACCAGTTAAATGGAAGCAGACCCACCCACCAACCGTAGCAGAATGGCTACAGAGAGTTGAGGAAATACACACAGCTGAGGCACGGTACACAGAACTACTGGGGAGAAGCACCAAGCATGTCGACATCTGGACCCCATGGTATGTTTATCTTTCTCGAACCAGAACTTAGGGAGGCACAAGCACACTGCGACACCTGGGGATTGGGGATGCCCGGCGCACTCCAACGTAAATTGCTCACCGACCCTTTCCCACCTCCCCCACACCCCTCCCTTTTTACCTACCACAAACTATCACTTAACTTTTCTAAGGGACACCGCGGGGGCGGTGTGGCATGCAACCGAGGAGGTCGGAACCGGGAGGGCTCGAACACACTGACACACGAGATCTAACCATGGCGTGTAGAGAGTTCCATTGACACGACTTACACAAGGCTGAAAGACAGAGATAGAACAGGTTCAGACACATGGAGAACTAGTCATCAAGGTAAGACACAACTAACTACCGAGAGGATAGGAGCTAAGAATTAGATCTACAATATATCAGGGCGACCAGATACAGATACAACCCACACCTGACCAGGGAGATACACAACAAACCCAAACAATTAAGCTAACAATAACCTCATAATTTACCCCTGGGGCTCACTTCTACGGGAGATTCCGGGTTGCAGCCAGGATTAAGGGAACCGCTCCCTAAACTGTGCTGCATCAGGAATTGGAAACTGAATCACAATACTAACCCCATAATAATAGAAATAGATGTGAGCATGAGAACTTACAATGAGTTTAATAGCTTATGTGTCAAATGTCACCTAATATTGCGGCTCCTGCATTTAGGATCTATGTGTCATATCTGTCTTAGTACTGATGTTACTACAATGTTACTGCCTTGTTTTTTCTGCCAACCTTGCAAGTTTGAATATACAGCAGTGTTATCACGTTTCTGCTCAGCCATTTAATATAGAGTTTACTTATGTTTTACAAATGCACCAATGTTACAGCTGTATACATCTTACTGTCAGACATTATGGCGCTTGACGAATATCACGTATTCAAGATCGCATATGACCGAATATTTGTATTATTAGTGCTATTACTCAACCTGTATCCAAGCACATGTACGCTGTTGTGGCGTTTGTTTATGTTTCTGTACTCATCTATATGACAAAATAAAGAATTTATTGCTAAATTTCTCCCTTTTATAATATTGTAAAGTGCTACAAAATACGTTAGTGATAAATGAATACTACAGTAATGATGATGATAATAATAATAATAATAATAATATTTAATAATTTGAAAGGTGAACCTTATAGGGGTGAATGGAAAACCATAGATGAATTTGTAAAACAGTTGCATGTAACCATTTTGTTTTTAGTCAGAGACCCATGTTATGTACATGGCATTACATACAGGTATCCCATATGTAAAATTAGCATACTTGACCCATTTTTCAAGTGTAATATAATTTACATTAAAATTAATTTCTTAATATGGCAAACAGCGTTTACCTTATTTGACAGACAGTATGAACTGGAAATAAAAAGCTTTTGTCCGTTTTTATGTAGTGCAGAGAAAATTTTATTTTTTCTAAAAATAGTGGAAGGGTATAAATACTTTTGGCCATGCGTGTTGGGCTTTACTACAACTCTAGTGTTCATCTGCAAGGATGTGTCGCAGAACATGATAAGTAGCCTCTGACTTTTTCTGGTGTATTTGTATTTCAGAAGGTAAGGTCTCTAGAACAAAATACACAATTGTAAGTAAAGTCTTTCAAGTGATTTATAAGGTGCATCTGCCCTTACCCAGCATCTCACCTGTCTATATTGCATTGCAGCAAACCTGCCATTCTTTTATTTATTTTTTAAAATTCTTTAAGCAACATCTGAATGTTCATTTCCAATACAATGACATGGCTAACGTCACAGCAAACATTCCTGTCTGGTGTAAACTTTAGAGTTAGGTATCTGTTTTGATTTCTTGTTATATTATAAATACAGTACCATATATTTGCAATAAAGAAAAACAAAGTTGCTGACCTCTTTTCCATTTTTGAAAACATAGAACAAAATGAAAGAAAATAAAAGAACTGAAAAAAATTGAGTATGTAAAATATCCCATGGTAAAAGATGAGGAAAGAAAAGTAAATTTATCGGAAAAACTAAAAGTTCCCTATGTCTGTCATCCTTTTAGTCACCGCCCATGTATTCATGTTTTTACATCTTTTATATCTGTGGACTAGTGTTGTCACAATCAGTGCTGTATTTTGGATCTGTGCTGCCCTAGGCATGACGGAACCCCTAATTTACATTGTCCCCACCCCTTCCTGTTAAAGACTAACACACACACTTTGAATGACAGACACACACTCTCAGATACACTGACATACACACACACACTGATTTGACACAATCTGACAGACACACACAATCACTGACTCACACTGACAGGCACACACAATAACTGACATACACAGATCCTGACAGGCATACACAATCACTCAAAAACACACCCATTACTGACAGACACACTCACATACACATACTGACAGACACACACAATCAATCACTCAGACACACAGGCTCCCTCACAGACACACTTACAGACAAACACACAGGCTGCCTGACAGACACACACACTCACAGACACACTTACAGACAGACACACACACGCATACACACACAGACACACAATCACTCAGACACAAAGGCTCCCTTACAGACACACACTGACAGACATACTCACTCTCCCTCACAGACACAAACACTCAGACACACACTGACATACATACACTCACTCACAGACACACTGACAGACATGCAGATACACTGACAGATATACAGACACACTGACAGACATACACACACACACACACACAGCCAGCCAGACACAGACCCACACACACATTGCCCCCCCCCCCCAACCCCAACACTCACAGATTATTTTTTAATATTTATTTGAATCCACCCAACCTCCCTACCTTTGGGAGAGCTGGGTAGATTTTCTACCTGGGGTGCAGTGGGGTGCTTCTGGCTGGGCTGCTTGGGCAGGGAGGCAGGCGTGCAGACAGTTGGGCGGCTAGCTGAATTCCAAAGTGGGTGGTGAGGGAGCGACATCATGTTCTGGCTTCCGGCATCACCCTGCGGCGCGCGAGGGAGTTGAGCAGGGAGAGCTCACAAATCAGTGCCCCCTCGCCGCCCGCCTTGGAACTCAGCTAACTGCCTGCCAACAGGCTAACAAGGTATTTGCCTGGGCATTTGGGGGCAGCGTTTTTTGCCACCCCCCTGAAGAGTGCCGCCCAAGGCAAATGCCTTGTTTGCCTCGCAGCAAATACGTCACTGGTCACAATAGCTATCACTCGTGGGTTCAGTATGCCTTCTGTTAAATATGATTATAGGATGATGTTTGGGATAGAAAAGGTGAAAAGAAAGTTGTGCAGACTGGGTATGAAAGGGCTGCCATCATGGTATGGCAATGACCCTTAAGGGAGACTAAGGACGTCCCGGGGTGATGCGTCTCCTGCAGATAAGATGCAGTGTTTATATTACATCCTAATGATACCTCCACTGGCCACTCCTAAGATGGATGCTAGAGGTGCTTCCTTGGGCAGTGCTGCAGAGTAAGCAGCACTGCCATTCAGTGTCTCCACCCTCTGCATGCAGACACTGAACTTTCCTCATAGAGATGCTGTCAGGTCATACCTGTCGGCATCACCATTTACCGGGCACTTCCGCATAGACAGAGCACTGCCACGCCCCCTTCTCTGACGCGGTCTCCTCACGCTACAGACGGAGACCGCACCAGATTCAAAATGCTGGATTATTGTTGAGGCTTTCTCCAAAGTTCCTCAGACCGGCTACAACTACTGCAAACCACAGATACGTGTACCGAACCCCAGACTGGACATCGCTAACCTACCTTCTCCTCACCTCGACCACACACTGAATAGGACCTCTGCTTCTGTTCCATAAGAAGTTTCCTCTCTTATTAGATACAGCACTTGACAAGGCAACCAATATGTTTAGAAGAAGGTCCCTTAAGATTAGAGACCACAGTAAAAAAGTTAGTATGAATGTGTGTGATTGGATATTGAGTATGGAAGGCTTAGCGCTACGGGCTTATAGAATTTTTCTGAGGAAAGGTCAAGTGCGAGAGAAACAGGATAGAATATGGTAAAATTCGCCACAATTAATATACAGGGCTTAAATATCCCATATAAGAGATTGGCTTTCAGAGATTATTTAATAACAGAGAAAATCCAAGTATTTTTGATACAAGAGACCCATTGGATCTTAGGCGAAAGTATAAGATGGTTCGCTAATAATTTCCCTCTAATAGTGACTTCCTCTAAGAAAGAAGAAAAAAAAGCTGGTGTGGCTATAGGTTTTTCCAAATCACTTCAAGTAGAAATTAAACATAAGGATATTGATATAGAGGGTAGATTTATAATATTGATTTGTGAAATTAATGGGGAATTGTATACAGTGGTGAATGTATATTTACTGAATGTAAATCCGATGAGACTGTTCTCCTATATATTAGAAAGAGTCGAAAGACTAGCTATGGGAAGTGTGGTAATAGGGGGAGATTTTAATTGTGTTTTGGACATAGAACTGGATAAAACTAACAATAACAAGATTTTTGTGGATAAAAATAGTTTGAGAAATACTAGTACCTTCCAAAATATAATCAAGTAAAATAATCTTTATGACATCTGGAAAGTTAAGAACCCATTAGTAAAAGATTATACATTTTATTCTTGGCCACATAACTCACATTCAAGAATCGACTTTTGCCTAGGAGACCCTAAAATATTAGATAAAGTAAAATATATACAGATAAATATAATGATTTGGTCGGATCATAATATCGTTATAATGGATATAAAGGATGGGAAACACCTCTACCCTAGAACCACTTGGAAATTAGACGACTCAATATTATATAATATCGAAAACCTGAATTTATTAAAAACATGGTCACAATATTTTTGGGAGGAAAACAAGTCAGAGGACACTTCAGAATTAAATACCTGGTGTACATATAAAGCCGCAATTAGAGGACAATGCATAAACATTAAAAGTAGTGTTAGAAAAAAAGAAGGATTGGGTCTAGCAGAATTATATATTCAATTGTATAAAGTCTCCAGAGAATATAAATGAAATCCAAATAAAGAAGGGCAATTAAAGATAGCCAATCTCAAACAAATTATCAAGAAAAAAATATCAGTAAACATAGAAAAGAAAATGATTAAACTAAAAATTAGATACTATTACAGACAAAATAAAGCAGATAAAATTCTATCAAATCAACTGAAAAAGAGACAGGCAGATAATCGTATAGATAAAATTGTCCATGAAGGTAATACTTATAGAGCCCCAAATGAAATTGGAGAGATCTTTAACCAATACTACAGATCACTCTATAATCTACCAGATAGTTCTACGGATGAATCCATAGATATCTATATACAAGATCTTGTACTACTAAAAATATCTACAGACCAACTAGATCTAATAAATAAGGACATCTCCAAAGAAGAAGTCATAGATGCAATAAATAATTTAGTTAACTATAAAACTCCAGGACCTGACGGTTTTAGTAATAGATTTTACAAATTAATGAAAGACATAATTGTTGAGCCGTTAACAAGATCTTTTAATGAGGCTGTAAAAAAAGGAGCATTCCCACAAGAAATGCTAAGAGCCAATATCTTACCAATTTTGAAACCAGGCAAAATAGCAACAGATGTCAAAAGTTACAGACCGATTTCACTGATAAATGTGGATGTCAAGATCTTTGCTACAATTATTGCAAAAAGACTAAAAATAATTTTGCCTGTAATTATTAACTCAGACCAGGTTGGATTTGTTCCTGGTAGAAACTCAGGAAATAATATCAGAAGGCTATTGGATTCAATGGATCTGTCTGACAAGACATGTAATCCCCTCCTGATCCTGTCATTGGACGCAGAAAAAGCATTTGACAGGGTCAGTTGGGGATTCATGTTTAAAGCTCTGGAGGCTTTTAATATTAAAGGATGGGTATCTGATGCGATTGGTTCTCTGTATAAGAAGCCAATGGCAAGGTCCGTAGGCCAAAATATCTGCTCAAACTGGTTTAGTTTGGTAAATGGTACAAGGCAAGGGTGTCCCCTGTAGCCAATTTTGTACGTTATAACGGTAGAAATCTTTGCCTCAAAAATTAGACAAAATACATTAATCAAGGGTTTACCAATTTCAAAAGGGGACCTAAAGATTTCTTTGTATGCGGACGATACTTTGTTATATGTTGCCGACCCAGAAAAATCCCTCTCACATGTGATAACAGAAATAGAACAATACAGTAAGGTATCTAATTACAAACGGAACCTCTTTAAATCTACTGCAATGTATAGGAATATATCTTCAGATAAGATAATTAAACTACATAATAAATATAATTTTGCTCAACCAGAAGAATTTATCTACTTGGGGATAAGAATAAACAAAAAATTAGAAAGAATTATGGAATCTAATTTTATACATCTCCTGAAAAACACATATAAAGACTTAAAGGAATGGCGCCAGATAGAGATATCATGGTGGGGCAGAGTTAACACTTTGAGATATTATTTGCTCCCTAAGTGGACCTATTTATTCAGGATGTTGCCATTATCTATCCCCATGCCCTGGATAAAAATGATTAAATCTTCTTTTGCCAATTTTGTGAAGAGGGGAAAAAAACCCAGAATCAAATTAAATACTATGAGTTGTAATATAGACAGAGGGGGTTTAGGATTCCCAGATATTGAAAGATTCTATAAAGCCGGAATACAGGGAGTGCAGAATTATTAGGCAAATGAGTATTTTGACCACATCATCCTCTTTATGCATGTTGTCTTACTCCAAGCTGTATAGGCTCGAAAGCCTACTACCAATTAAGCATATTAGGTGATGTGCATCTCTGTAATGAGAAGGGGTGTGGTCTAATGACATCAACACCCTATATCAGGTGTGCATAATTATTAGGCAACTTCCTTTCCTTTGGCAAAATGGGTCAAAAGAAGGACTTGACAGGCTCAGAAAAGTCAAAAATAGTGAGATATCTTGCAGAGGGATGCAGCACTCTTAAAATTGCAAAGCTTCTGAAGCGTGATCATCGAACAATGAAGCGTTTCATTCAAAATAGTCAACAGGGTCGCAAGAAGCGTGTGGAAAAACCAAGGCGCAAAATAACTGCCCATGAACTGAGAAAAGTCAAGCGTGCAGCTGCCAAGATGCCACTTGCCACCAGTTTGGCCATATTTCAGAGCTGCAACATCACTGGAGTGCCCAAAAGCACAAGGTGTGCAATACTCAGAGACATGGCCAAGGTAAGAAAGGCTGAAAGACGACCACCACTGAACAAGACACAAGCTGAAACGTCAAGACTGGGCCAAGAAATATCTCAAGACTGATTTTTCTAAGGTTTTATGGACTGATGAAATGAGAGTGAGTCTTGATGGGCCAGATGGATGGGCCCGTGGCTGGATTGGTAAAGGGCAGAGAGCTCCAGTCCGACTCAGACGCCAGCAAGGTGGAGGTGGTGTACTGGTTTGGGCTGGTATCATCAAAGATGAGCTTGTGGGGCCTTTTCGGGTTGAGGATGGAGTCAAGCTCAACTCCCAGTCCTACTGCCAGTTTCTGGAAGACACCTTCTTCAAGCAGTGGTACAGGAAGAAGTCTGCATCCTTCAAGAAAAACATGATTTTCATCACACGCGTCCAAGTACTCCACAGCGTGGCTGGCAAGAAAGGGTATAAAAGAAGAAAATCTAATGACATGGCCTCCTTGTTCACCTGATCTGAACCCCATTGAGAACCTGTGGTCCATCATCAAATGTGAGATTTACAAGGAGGGAAAACAGTACACCTCTCTGAACAGTGTCTGGGAGGCTGTGGTTGCTTCTGCACGCAATGTTGATGGTGAACAGATCAAAACACTAACAGAATCCATGGATGGCAGGCTTTTGAGTGTCCTTGCAAAGAAAGGTGGCTATATTGGTCACTGATTTTTTTTATGTCAGAAATGTATATTTGTGAATGTTGAGATGTTATATTGGTTTCACTGGTAAAAATAAATAATTGAAATGGGTATATATTTGTTTTTTGTCAAGTTGCCTAATAATTATTCACAGTAATAGTCACCTGCACACACAGATATCCCCCTAAAATAGCTAAAACTAAAAACAAACTAAAAAGTACTTCCAAAAATATTCAGCTTTGATATTAATGTTTTTTGGGTTCATTGAGAACATGGTTGTTGTTCAATAATAAAATTAATCCTCAAAAATACAACTTGCCTGTAACGGACCGTTTCACTTACAAGAGGATAAAACCCAGTTTAGGCGATAATCCCCTTTCCAGATGCACAGGCAGCTACTGCAAACACCATTCTCCCGACTGGAACCACACGAACACTGGAACAGCTGAACAAGAAAAGCAGACATCGGCTTACACTCTTGGCAGTCAGCATACAATCCCATTCCCCCAAAGACCGAGACGACACATCGCTTTGAGGGTTAAGCAAGACTCTAGACTGGGACACCCAGTCTGGCTTTTATTACCAACAAGTACATACAGGACACTCCCAGGGGGAGGATGAAATTAACCAATCACATGGATGTACCTCCCACACATTTCCTCCCCTTAGATTAACACTTAACACAATTATACTGTACACCTTTTTCCCCAATTCCTGGATGTACCCCAAATACATATGCTACACCTCCAAAACAGGTATCCCCTGATAGCCCTTATTCAGGGGGACAACATATCCAAGAATCAGGTCATTCGGATGAATGGTTCGGGAGATATGAAGTTCCAAAGATTTGACCGACCGCATGGGTAAAGTATCCGAAAACAGTTCCATGCATTTTGGCCCTGCGGTCGGTCACAAACAAGGGAATGAAAACAGGCGAATTGCCTGTGTTATAGAGCCTGGAGAGGGTTTGAATGAATTCCCTTGTTTGTGGGGTTCTTTCTACCGAACGGCGGGTCATTCGGTAGTTTCCATACGAATTTCTGGAAGTATGGAGGTCTCAGCGGTGTTTGCCTAGTCAAGTGTCCGATTTTAGTTCCAGACACTCGACGGCAAAACACCGCTGTTCGGTAGTTTAAGATGGCCGCCGCCACGTGGTTGTTTCCTGAATGGCGGCCACCCAG
This sequence comes from Pelobates fuscus, assembly GCF_036172605.1. Lineage (NCBI taxonomy): Eukaryota > Metazoa > Chordata > Amphibia > Anura > Pelobatidae > Pelobates > Pelobates fuscus. The sequence continues at coordinate 199,839,474 of NC_086317.1, read as the reverse complement.
AGGACACAGAACACATTACATGATTGCCAATTACCCGTTTGCAACATTGTTGCAAACGGTAATTGGAGGCACACTTAATCCTGGGTGGTCTGGTTGTTCGGTAGTTTCCTCAATACAATGAATGGAGTGATTCTACCGAACAATCAGATGAAGGCTGCATATATATATATAACCCAGGTTAACTGCATACAAAAATACATACATGACATGAAAGTATTAAAGGCAGGATTACTGTACTACGCTCCACAGTCTTAAAGGTACAGTAGTCCCAAAAGTTCCAATATGTCCATCGCTGCTTTTAAAGGGCCAGCAGCAGCAATACAAATTATTACATGCCCAAATATAGTTTCTAAAGTGCAATATGTCCAGGGGCCATAGTCAGCGGGCAGGAGGCTAGCAGCCAGGCCTCTCCAGTTCACAGTGGCGAAGCTGGTTTCGCCACATTTCTCCCCTTGGCCAATTAGACTAACAGGGTACCTGACTTTCTGCCGGTCAGTGCCCTGGTTAGTCCAGCAACCCACCCACAAAACAGAAATAACAGAGCAGCCCACCCACACTAACCGGTTACTACATCTGGGTGAGGAAGGATTTTGTCCAAGTTCTGGTGTTTCACCACTGCTGGGTGGGAGACGGGTAGGCTGCCTTGGTGGGTTGCTGAGGGGGCAGAGACCAGCGGTACTCTGTCCTGTTGCCAGCACTACCACGGGAGTAGTCTGGTGGGCGTCTGGTTGCTGGAGACTGGCTGTCTCCCCGTTAGGTGCGCAGCTCGACTGCCGGAGGGGGAGACCGACTGTCTCCCCTTTGGATCCATCACACTGAGGCTGGGGAACAGGACCGACCGTCCCTATCCCTTGTGCTGTAAGTGCAGAGACTACGGTCCCATCTGCACAGTTGTGGGGCTTAACATCTCCCCTTGGTGAGTTAGGCTGCCGCTGGAGAGAGGGTGTAACAAGCTCCTCTCTCTGGACGGTAAACTGCCGCTGGGGAGGGGGGTTAGCAGGCTCCTCTCCCTGCCACTCTCTCTGCTGGTGGAAAGGGGGACCAGCTGTCTCCCCTTTCATTCTCTTGTCCGGCTGCTGGGGTGCGAGACTGACTGTCTCTGCTCCCTGCAGGACACACTGCCGCTGGGGAGGATGGACGACACCATCAGCTCCCTGGGGCACACACTGCCGCTGGGGAGGGAGGACGCTGCTCTCCTCTCCCTTCGCTTCACACTGCCGTCTTGGCATCTCACTTTGCTGCTGGGGGGCAGGAACAACAACCTCTGCCCCCTGTAACTCAGCCTGCCGCTGGGGAGGAAGGACTGCACCTTCGGCTCCCTTGGACACACACGGCTGCTGGGGAGGATGGACGACACCATCAGCTCCCTGGGGCACACATTGCCGCTGGGGAGGGAGGACGCTGCTCTCCTCTCCCTTCCCTTCACACTGCCTTCTTGGCATATCACTTTGCTGCTGGGGGGCAGGAACAACAACCTCTGCCCCCTGTAACTCAGCCTGCCGCTGGGGAGGAAGGACTGCACCTTCGGCTCCTTTGGACACACACGGCTGCTGGGGAGGATGGACGACACCATCAGCTCCCTGGGGCACACATTGCCGCTGGGGAGGGAGGACGCTGCTCTCCTCTCCCTTCCCTTCACACTGCCTTCTTGGCATCTCACTTTGCTGCTGGGGGCAGGAACAACAACCTCTGCCCCCTGTAACTCAGCCTGCCGCTGGGGAGGAAGGACGACACCTTCATCTCCCTGGGGTTGCTCACAGGACCAGTCTAGGAACTCTGCTACCTCGGGTACTGCTGGTTGCTGTTGGGCGGGAGGGCCGGTTGTCTCTTCCCAGGCCTCATTGATGAGTCGCAGGTAATCCCCCTCCAGGTTCCATTCCTGGTTAACTAAATATCGTAGGTCTGCCTCGAGGTCAATAGCGCCAAAGAGACCCAGCATGTTCTCTCGGATGCCGTACAGGTCCCAAAAACGATAGTCGGTATCTTCCCCAAAGTCCTCGTCACCACTATTATCCCAAAATAGACCGGGGCCAGTGTAATCTCCGCCTTCTGGGAACTCATACTCTGCCATCCTGGGGACACACTGAGCCGCGTACCACTGTAGCGCCTGGTATGCGTCGTCGAGCACCAGTTCTGCGTATACTAGAATCTCGAGTCTAGTCACCCACTTTTCTGTGGTCTGATTTCTCAGGAGGGGCATCCGCTCTGCCATTCTAGCCAGAATTCGCTGCCTTCTGCTGCGGCGCTGATCCCCTCGTGAATACTGTACTTCCTCTAGGGCTTCGTCCCACAATTCGGCTCTGACAGTCTCTCTGTACATCAACATGTCCTCTTCTGACATTGCTCTAGACCTCCGGAGTACGGAACCGTACAATCTATCCTGCAACTTCTCCTCCATTTTCTGAGTTCCTTTGTAGATAGGGTCGCTGTACGGATACTAGCGTTGCCCTCAATTTGTAATCCAGAAATGGTGTTGTCTGTAGCTGTCCCTCTGGTTGTAGGAACGATCCCGCCGCTTGCCACCAATTGTAACGGACCGTTTCACTTACAAGAGGATAAAACCCAGTTTAGGCGATAATCCCCTTTCCAGATGCACAGGCAGCTACTGCAAACACCATTCTCCCGACTGGAACCACACGAACACTGGAACAGCTGAACAAGAAAAGCAGACATCGGCTTACACTCTTGGCAGTCAGCATACAATCCCATTCCCCCAAAGACCGAGACGACACATCGCTTTGAGGGTTAAGCAAGACTCTAGACTGGGACACCCAGTCTGGCTTTTATTACCAACAAGTACATACAGGACACTCCCAGGGGGAGGATGAAATTAACCAATCACATGGATGTACCTCCCACACATTTCCTCCCCTTAGATTAACACTTAACACAATTATACTGTACACCTTTTTCCCCAATTCCTGGATGTACCCCAAATACATATGCTACACCTCCAAAACAGGTATCCCCTGATAGCCCTTATTCAGGGGGACAACATATCCAAGAATCAGGTCATTCGGATGAATGGTTCGGGAGATATGAAGTTCCAAAGATTTGACCGACCGCATGGGTAAAGTATCCGAAAACAGTTCCATGCATTTTGGCCCTGCGGTCGGTCACAAACAAGGGAATGAAAACAGGCGAATTGCCTGTGTTATAGAGCCTGGAGAGGGTTTGAATGAATTCCCTTGTTTGTGGGGTTCTTTCTACCAAACGGCGGGTCATTCGGTAGTTTCCATACGAATTTCTGGAAGTATGGAGGTCTCAGCGGTGTTTGCCTAGTCAAGTGTCCGATTTTAGTTCCAGACACTCGACGGCAAAACACCGCTGTTCGGTAGTTTAAGATGGCCGCCGCCACGTGGTTGTTTCCTGAATGGCGGCCACCCAGAGGACACAGAACACATTACACTGATTGCCAATTACCCGTTTGCAACATTGTTGCAAACGGTAATTGGAGGCACACTTAATCCTGGGTGGTCTGGTTGTTCGGTAGTTTCCTCAATACAATGAATGGAGTGATTCTACCGAACAATCAGATGAAGGCTGCATATATATATATAACCCAGGTTAACTGCATACAAAAATACATACATGACATGAAAGTATTAAAGGCAGGATTACTGTACTACGCTCCACAGTCTTAAAGGTACAGTAGTCCCAAAAGTTCCAATATGTCCATCGCTGCTTTTAAAGGGCCAGCAGCAGCAATACAAATTATTACATGCCCAAATATAGTTTCTAAAGTGCAATATGTCCAGGGGCCATAGTCAGCGGGCAGGAGGCTAGCAGCCAGGCCTCTCCAGTTCACAGTGGCGAAGCTGGTTTCGCCACATTGCCTAATAATTCTGCACTCCCTGTAATCTATCATATCGCAATGCTACAAAGGGAGATTTATTTAAAATAGGCTTGGGGGAGGATAGAAGCAGATTTATGCCAATCCAAAAATGTATCTAACATTATATGGAATAACAAAATATATGATTACTCATTATCATTTGTGCTGAATCAAATAATTCCTATATGGGAAAAAATAAAAAATAAAATAGATACTAAGAACAAGGTATGGGGTTTTCAAAATATAGAAAGTCTTGAAAAAGACATTACAAATATCTCACTAAAAGTATGGAGAGATGTAAATATCAGGAAGGTCGAAGACTAAATGCTGAATGGTGAGTTAAAGACTTTCGAGCTATTAACAAGTGCATTTCTCCTCCCGAATAGAGAGGTCTTCTCTTATTTGAGAGTTAGGAATTATTTGAAACATAATTTTTTTTATAAATAGCGGGGAATTATATAATATGTTAAAAGGGATATTCACCAAAAAAGACTCAAAAAACCTTTTTGCTAAATGTACAAAATTATGCGATATAATAGAAACATAGAAACATAGAATGTGACAGCAGATAAGAACCATTCGGCCCATCTAGTCTGCCCAGTTTTCTAAATACTTTCATTAGTCCCTGGCCTTATCTTATAGTTAGGATAGCCTTATGCCTATCCCACGCATGCTTAAACTCCTTTACTGTGTTAACCTCTACCACTTCAGCTGGAAGGCTATTCCATGCATCCACTACCCTCTCAGTAAAGTAATACTTCCTGATATTATTTTTAAACCTTTGTCCCTCTAATTTAAGACTATGTCCTCTTGTTGTGGTAGTTTTTCTTCTTTTAAATATAGTCTCCTCCTTTACTGTGTTGATTCCCTTTATGTATTTAAATGTTTCTATCATATCCCCCCTGTCTCGTCTTTCCTCCAAGCTATACATGTTAAGATCCTTTAACCTTTCCTGGTAAGTTTTATCCTGCAATCCATGAACCAGTTTAGTAGCCCTTCTTTGAACTCTCTCTAAGGTATCAATATCCTTCTGAAGATAGGGTCTCCAGTACTGTGTACAGTACTCCAAGTGTGGTCTCACCAGTGTTCTGTACAATGGCATGAGCACTTCCCTCTTTCTACTGCTAATACCTCTCCCTATACAACCAAGCATTCTGCTAGCATTTCCTGCTGCTCTATTACATTGTCTGCCTACCTTTAAGTCATCAGAAATAATCACCCCTAAATCCCTTTCCTCAGGTGTTGAGGTTAGGACTCTATCAAATATTCTGTACTCTGCCCTTGCGTTTTTACGTCCAAGATGCATTATCTTGCACTTATCCACATTAAATGTCAGTTGCCACAACTCTGACCATTTTTCTAGTTTACCTAAATCATTTTCCATTTGGCTTATCCCTCCTAGAACATCAACCCTGTTACATATCTTAGTATCATCCACAAAAAGACACACCTTACCATCAAGACCTTCTGCAATATCACTAATAAAAATATTAAAGAGAATGGGTCCAAGTACAGATCCCTGAGGTACCCCACTGGTGACAAGCCCAAGCTTCGAATATACTCCATTTACTACAACCCTCTGTTGCCTGTCACTCAGCCACTGCCTTACCCATTCAACAATATTGGAATCCAAACTCAAAGATTGCAGTTTATTGATAAGCCTTCTATGTGCAACAGTGTCAAAAGCCTTACTGAAATCTAGGAAAGCAATGTCTACTGCACCACCCTGATCTATAATTTTAGTTACCCAATCAAAAAAATCATTAAGATTAGTTTGGCATGATCTCCCTGAAGTAAACCCGTGTTGTCTCTGATCTTGAAATCCATGTGTTTTTAGATGTTCAACAATCCTATCCTTTAACATGGTTTCCATCACTTTCCCCACTACTGAAGTAAGGCTTACTGGCCTATAGTTGCCCGACTCCTCCCTATTACCTTTCTTGTGAATGGGCACAACATTCGCCAATCTTCTGGGACTACTCCTGTTATCAATGATTGGTTAAATAAATCTGTTAATGGTTTTGCTAGTACACCACTAAGCTCTTTTAATAGCTTTGGGTGTATTCCATCAGGTCCCATTGACTTATTTGTCTTTACTTTTGACAGTTGAAATAGAACCTCTTCCTCTGTAAATTCACATGTAATAAATGACTCATTTATCCTTTTTCTTAACTGAGGTCCCTTTCCTTCATTTTCATCTGTAAATACCGAACAAAAATATTCATTGAGGCAGTCAGCTAGACCTTTATCCTCATCTACATACCTTCCTTCTTTTGTTTTTAATCTAACTAATCTTTGTTTTACTTTTCTTTTCTCATTTATGTATCTAAAAAAAGTTTTGTCCCCCTTTTTTACTGACTGTGCTATTTTCTCTTCTGTGTGTGATTTGGAAGCTCTTATAACTTGCTTAGCCTCTTTCTGCCTAATCTTATAGGTCATTCTGTCTTCCTCACTCTGGTTTTTTTATAATTACTAAATGCTAACTTTTTGTTTTTTACTATTTTGGCCACATCTGCGGAGTACCACAGTGGTTTCTTGAATTTTTTGCTTTTACTGACAAGCCTAATGCAATTTTCTGTTGCCTTCAGTAGTGCAACTTTTAAATAAGCCCATTTCTTTTGGACTCCATTTAAATTGCTCCAGTCTGATAATGACTCCTTTACACATATTCTAATTTTAGAAAAGTCTGTTTTTCTAAAGTCTAAAACTTTTGTTTTTGTGTGGTGTGACTCAGTCACTGTTCTTATATGAAACCACACTGACTGATGATCACTGGATCCTAAACTTTCACCTACAGTAATATCTGATACCAAATCTCCATTTGTTAACACTAAATCTAGTATGGCCTCTTTACGAGTTGGCTCCTCAACGACTTGTTTTAGAGACAATCCCAGTAGGGAGTTTAGAATATGTGTGCTCCTGGCACAAGTAGCTATTTTTGTTTTCCAATTCACATCAGGAAGATTAAAGTCACCCATGATGATAACTTCCCCCTTCATTGTCATTTTAGCTATTTCTTCAACTAGTAGATTATCTAACTCTTCAATTTGTCCTGGGGGCCTATAAATCACACCTACACGAGTTACTGTGTGATTACCAAATTCTAACGTAACCCAAACTGACTCTATGTTCGCCTCACTAACCTTTATTAGGCTAGATTTTATGCTATCCTTTACATACAGGGCCACCCCTCCCCCTTTCTTGCCTTCCCTGTCTTGTCTATATAAAGAGTACCCTGGTATTGCTATGTCCCAGTCATTTTTCTCATTATACCATGTCTCAGTAACAGCGACTAAATCTACACTATCAGTTGCCATTATTGCCACAAGTTCATGGATCTTATTCCCTAAACTGCGAGCATTTGTAGACATGACTCTAAGCTTATCATTTTTTAACACACTTGCTACAGGCACCTTCTGTCCTTGTTTTGGGGGACAATTGGATTGATGTTTTATCACCCTTTTGCCCCCCCCCCCACCCCCCCATCTAGTTTAAAAACATCCTAGCAAAACCTCTGAACTGCTCCAAATTATAAAAACAGAGAACCGCCCAACGGCAATAAAAAGCTGGGAAAAAATTCTGAAGTGCTCTATAGACTTGGAAGAATGGTTCGCTGCCATATCTAAAACAAACAAATATGTACATAGTCTTTCCTTGATAGAAACTCACTTTAAAGTGATTAATAACTGGTATCTGGTCCCCTCAAAAATATCGAAAATGTTTAATAATAATGATGATCTTTGCTGGAGGTGCGGCAAAGAGAAAGGAGATTATCTTCACATTTGGTGGAGCTGCAAAAGAGTAACTCCCCTATGGTATATGACCAACTCACTATTACACAGCTTAAATGGAATAGGAATAAAAGTCACTCCAGACAGGATGTTACTACATATAAGGTGGCCTGCTCTTAGCAGAATGAACCAAATTTTGACAACTCATTGCCTAATAGCAACAAAGATCATTATTGCTAGGAACTGGAAAAAGACACAAACTTTCTTAAAGATACAGCTTATTCAGCAACTAAAATATCAGATTCAAATGGAAATAGGGATGAATAAAATTAAAAACCAATATAAAGAGCTTGACAAGTGGGAAAATTGGCTCATAAATTTGGAGAAATGTGCCAATTGTCTACCTTGTTGGATGTTATTTTGAGTTTGACAAAATTCCAATAAAATTATACATTCAAAAAAGAAAAGAAAAAAAAGAGTGATGAGAACTCAGGAGAGTCTTATTAAGGTGCACCTGGTAAATGCACATGCGTATCCTGCCATCCTTCTTCACAACAGCTGCCATAGCAGATACCCAATGGGTAGCCTCTTCCACTGGTGAGATCATGCTCAGTCTAGTTATCCTTTCCAACTCTTGGACAACTTTGTCTTTCATAGCCAGTAGCATCCTTCGGGGGGCACACAGAGTGGGATACAATGATTCATCCACGCACATGTGATCCGTGACTGGAAACTTACAAATAGGGTTGGATGAGCTTTAACCTCATTCTGTCTAGTAAGCCTAATAAGGTTTTCAAATTTCTATTCACTATGTGGAATAACAACTTGCCACCTTAAAGTAACAGGGAAGCAGTAAGCAGTGCCTGAATTGTTTGACCTGCCATAAGCTATCAGGTTTGCTTTATTTAACTGATCAATTTGTCAATGCACTGCATTGTGGATGAGTACATCACATTGTATTTAGCATCAGTGTCGATTTTCAGTTTGACCTGGTTGTTACAGGTTGATGAGAGGATGGTGAATATTTATCCTTTACTTGCAATTAGGTTGACACTTTCACCATGAAAACAATCTTAGTGATCTTCACTTCATTTATTTTGTGTGCATATTTGTTTTAGTTCCACTAGATGGTGTTATTCACACACCACTGTTTTGAGGCTCGGATTTACAGCATTTCACAAAATGATTAAATTCCATTGAGTTACACCGTTTGTTAAAAGACGGGCACTTGATGCGTTCAGTAGCTTGCTCACTTGTCATCTTATAGATTTGCACAATCATGATGGAGTCACCAGATGAAATTTGTGATGAACTTATTTATTGTCATGACTTCCAAACTGTCTGCTTTCTAGTTTCACTACCCTTTCCTACTTTCTGACTCTGTCCCCATGTACCCACACATCTATGTATATGTGCAACACATTTATTCTGAAAGCACAGTGCTAAATTACAGAATAAGATAACTACACAGATGATCAAATTAAATAAAAATAAAATGCTTTACTTAACTCCTATTCATGCATCTCCACGTCAGGGCACGGCGAGGGCAAAGGGCCACCGCAGGCCAGGCATGGATGCCTGCCTAAAAAGGCACCCTGATCACCCCTCCTAGTGCAAAATCTAATACATATTTGTCCTCTGGGAGGCATAACCACCTAGCAATGCTAGTGGGTATGCGGCAGCCTCCCGGAGTCAAATGCCAGAGCTGAAAAGGCTTGCACTGTGCATCTGCACAGCAACAGCCTATCAGCCAATCAGGTAATCAGGAGAGCCGTGCTGAGCGTGGGAATCCTGATTACCTCAGACTTTTAAAATGGCATCATTGATGGAGGACTCTATTTCTGTGTCTGCCACATATTTAGTGGATGCCTCTCTTAAAGGCAGCCCCATCAATGTTAGAAAGCTCCATAAGAGAGCATTCATTGCCAGGGATCTATCCTCTTTATCTTCTGAGGAGGATTTGGTCCCAGTTTTAAATAAAAAGCATAAGCTGGTCTCTTCCACCAGTTCCTCATCTGAGGAAAACTTCTCCGCTCCTCCTTCCCCTCATACTCGTTTGAGTAAGCGTAAAATTAAGGGGACAGGACCCCAAAAAAGGAATAGTGTGTTTCCCTCGTTTGAGCACCAGAAACACCTTGCATGAGAAAAAGGACAAATCTCGTTGGAGGTTAGATAGTCCCTCTCCTTCCTCTTCTAGAGCGTTCGCTCACTCTTCCTCCCAAAGCCGTCCCAGTTCCAGATACGGCTCTCCAGAAATAGACTGGGAATCCGAGGAAGTGGTTCATTCAGCAGCTTCCACTGAGTGAGGTAAGCTAAGCAATGTTCAGATGGCCAGAGTAAGTCTCCTAGGAAAGAGTCTCCCATCAAAATTATTTCACTCCAGATGGGCTATGGAGCACGATTCTGAGGTTAGAGATTTTTCTAAACTAGCCTTCAGATCCCCCATGGTTAAGGAGGATGACCTTCTCCTCAGAAACCACATCGGTATCCCGGACATTCAGGCTTTAGGTAGACCCTGCGCTGTTGTCCATCACAGGGAGCAGTGTATCCTCTGATCCCACAGACCAGACTTTTCGCAATATACAGTTCAAAATTGCTGATGCTATGGGCCCACTATTACTGATGCTGGATAAGGCAGAAAAAGAAGGCAATGCTCAGAAACCTCCCACTTCATCTCTGTTGGCATCTAAGATGGCCCTTTTAAAAGCGTCTGGCAGGGCAGTGCTAATTATTGTCCAATCCTTTAATTACATATCAAACATCTGCAGATCCCGCTGGCTCCATGCAGCAGGTCTGTCCGACCTAGCCCCCAAATCGCATGAGTTCCCAAATTTGGAGGATTCTTATCTATTCGGTCCTTCGTACATTCAGGAGGTTAACCCCTTAAGGACCAAACTTCTGGAATAAAAGGGAATCATGACATGTCACACATGTCATTTGTCCTTAAGGGGTTAAAGGCCGTTACAAGGCAAGGAGATCCTTTTCAGAACTCAAGAAGACCGTCCTTGGCTTTCGGACAGAGGGTCGCCCCTATAGGGCTGCAGGAGCGTCCCGAGAAGCCTCTCAACAGGCCCAGTAACCGCCACTACAGTGGAAGACACAAACTCCCAGGCGGTGGCAGAGGAGCGCATTCCAGAGGCGGTTCAGCTTCCAAAAGAAAACCCATGCATTCAAGTAAGTGTGCCTCCTCATATGCCACTTAATTGGAAGGATATTTCCTCAGACAAACGGGTTCTAAAGATTTTTCAAAGGGGTTTACAACTCCCCCTTTTAAGGTTCCCGGTCCAGAAATTTGCACCCCACAGAGAGGTGAACCCAGTGCTAGATGCCTCCCTTTCCTTAGCTTTAAGTCAAGGGAAAATAGAGTTGGCAGACATGTCTATTACAGGATGGGTCAGCCCATTGTTCCCAATCCCAAAGTCAGACGGTTCCTGGAGACCGGTCCTAAACGTGAGGCCTCTGAACGCTTTCATCAAAAGGAAAAGGTTCAGGATGGAGGGTTTATCAGATCTTCCAGGCTTAGTACAGAAAGCCTTTTTCTGCATAAAGTTAGACCTAAAAGATGCCTTCCATTCAGTCCCCATAGCCAAGAAACACAGGCGTTTTCTAAGGTTTCAGTGGAAAGGAAAAGTGTGGCAGTGGACCGTTATGGTGTTTGGCCTATCCAACGCACCATACACATTCTCCAGAATTATGAATGATATGATAGCTCATGTCAGACTAAAAGGTTTCATGTGTCTATACTATCTAGACGACATCCTGCTCATGCACCCAGATGGGGAAGCCCTTGCTTCTCAAAGGGATTACCTAGCGTTCCCTTTTACAAGACCTAGGATTTGTAGTAAATTTACAGAAATCAGTCCTAATTCCCACTCAAAGCATCCTCTTTCTGGGTTTCATACTGAACACCAGGACTATGTCTCTAGGAATCCCTCAAGACAAATGGGACAAATTACTGGTACATCTGTACTCATCTCTCAAGCACCAGAGTTGGTCCTTGAGAGACCTAGCAAAGATTATCGGGAAATTAATAGCTTTAACACCAGCATACAACAATTCCCCTTACTTTGCAGAAGAAGTCAGCTGTTTTTAGGGAACCGACTAAGACAGGGCGGCCATTGGGAATCAAAATTTGTTCTCCCCAAGAAGGCCAGAGAAGAATTGAAGTCCATTCTGGAGTTCGAAATTCCACTTCCTCGTCCCCTGTTAGAGCAGCCTACGGCAGTCACTCTGATGTCAGATGCCTCAAGTCACGGTTGGGGTGCGTTTACAGCCCAGAACGCCATAAGAGGAATCAAGTCAGACCAAGAGAGTCACCTCCATATAAACATCTTGGAATTACGAGCTATAAAATTAGCTCTCAAGGGCCTAGTTCCTCTAAACCAGTCACCGACATCGGTAAAAGTCCAATCGGACAACAGGACAGCGGTGGCTTATATAAACCACAGAGGGGGCACAAGATCAAGGGGTCTTTGCTTAGAGGCTCTAAATCTTTGGTCTTGGGCCTTAGCAAGCAATGTTCAGGTTTTCGCAGAATATGTTCCGGGAGAGGCAAACGAGCTTGCAGACTCTCTCTCTCGCCAAAGTTTGTCCCTGGCAACGATTCAATTAAAGATTGCTCTTTTCCAATGGATAGAAAGCAATTTTGGCCAGAGACAGGTAGATCTGTTTGCATCCCAAACATCTGCACAAACTCCCAGGTTCGTCTCCCGGACCTGGACAAAGGGAGCTTGGAAAATGGATGCAATGTCTTTCCAATGGACAGATGTTCCAGCCCCTTATGCTTTCCCCCCTCCATCTTTACTGATGAAAGTGCTGGAGAAGATCCGCAGGGACAGGGTGCAGAGCTTAGTTCTCGTTTATCCAGTATGGCAAAAGAAAAGTTTTTTTTACAGTAAGAGCAATAAGGATATGGAATTATTTGCCTGAAGAGGTGGTTTTGTCAGAGTCTATACAGATGTTTAAACTGCAATTGGATAAATACTTGCAAAAACCTAACATACAGGGATATCATTTCTAATAAGTGGGGAAATAGCTGCTTGATCCAAGGAGACATCGGACTGCTTTTTTGGGGTCAAAATGGAATTTTTTCCTAGTCTGTTGCAAAATTGGAAACGCTTCAGACTGGGTTTTTTGCCTTCTTTTGGATCAACAGCTAAAGCATATGTGAAGAAGGCTGAACTTGATGGACGCAAGTCTCTTTTCAGCTATGTAACTATGTAACTATGACCTCCAGACCCTGGTATCCCTTGATCCATCAGTTAGTCAAGGGAACCAAGATCCCATTGGGCATGACAGTGGACTGCTTTCAGGGAACCAGCGATCTTCTGCTCAAGCTCCCGCAGCTGATGTGGATCGCAGCCCTGGTAGGCTGTTAACACATCCCCTTTTATCGGATCAGGTCTTGGATATTATGAACTCATCTTTAAGACATAGAACTAGGGTAAGATATAGAAAGATGATCGAGGAATTCAAAGAATGGGAGGTTTCTTTTCTGTCTAACACACAAGGATCTGATACCATTCTGGTTTATCTGTCAGTTCAATCAAGACCTACGGATCTGCTTTAAACTTCCTGATCCCCAACCTTACTCAGAATGCCCTGTATTTGAGATTACTAAAAGGGTTATCCGTCTGCCACCCATATACCCCACGCTACACATCTACTTGGAATGTAGATGTCTTATTAAATTTCCTAAAGTCTTTGGATAATGCTAAAATTGATTTAAGATGTAGTGCTATTAAGTTGGCTTCTCTGCTGTCCTTGGCCCTGGCAGCTAGAGGAGCAGAGATGACTCAAATCCATATTTCAGACCCTTGGTTGTCCAGGACCCCGGGAGGTTTCCATATTATACTAAAAGGCAGACAAAAAAACATCCCATTTTTCTCCTCGTCCGGTAGAATTGGACTTGATCCAAGATCCTTCTGAACCAGGCTTATGTTTAGTCAGTTTATTACAATCATACCTTCAACTTTCTGCTGTATTTAGAAATGATATCAGTCAATTATTCATTACATCAAGGAATCCCTTTCGTCCAGCCAAGGTTAATACAATTAGAGGCTGGATACTTTCTGCCATGTCTTACGGCTGGAATTGATGTTTCAGTGTTCAAAAGCCATTCAATTAGGGGAGCCTTGGCTACTAAAGCAGCAGGAAAGGGCCTTCCTCTCCCTACTATCTTAAAAGCTGCAAGATGGTTGTCCAGTAAAACCTTTGTTAGATTTTACTGGAGCCCATCAGAAGTTGAACGCCTTCAGTTTCTTAGGACCACCACCAGGTGTGTGCTATTCTACCCACTAGCTTTGCTAGGTGGTTATGCCTCCCAGAGGACAAATCAGAGTTTGCAGGAATCTATGATCTGCAAACTTTCTTTGTCTTAGGGATGAGCATAACCACCTAGTAATAGCGCCCGTCCCACCCTCCTCCAAGTTAAGGGTTTTGCCTGCTGGTGGTAGTTTGTTTTTCTAAAACATAAGGTTATCTGGTGCTTATTCAACCTTTTGATAACTGTTCTCGGTTTTGTTTTTTACAGACTATAGCCGTACTCCAAGACAAGACCAACAAACCAAGGATCCACCTAAGTAGGAGGATTGGATGCTAGTAGTCTCGTCAGTTTGATATTCTCATGGACTCCCTGCATAAAGAATAAGTTTGCTGGGACTTGTTTCAACAGTTCTTTTCTCTTTATTGAACTTATTTTGTTGCAATTCATGATGAATGGTACCAGTGTTCATTTGATACTTTCCTTTTATATACATTGTTGCATTGTTTTTCAGCTCAGCTGTTTTATACAAAGTTTCAAGTCTATCTTGTATGTCTTCATGATTTATTAAATATTTTTCTTGTTCCCCTGTACTATTGGCAACTTGAATTGTTTTATTTTGTGTTTAGACGTTTAATTATATTCCTGTACACTGTGGGAAATATTTATCCTTAGTACTTCGTGGGATGTGCTAACCATCCACAGTTTTCCAATTTTAAAAATTTGAGGTAATCAGGATTCGCGCGATCAGCACGGCTCTCCTGATTACCTGATTGGCTGAAAGGCTGTTGCTGTGCAGATGCACAGTGCAAGCCTTTTCAGCTCTGGCATTTGACTCCGGGAGGCTGGCGCATACCAACTAGCTTTGCTAGGTGGTTATGCTCATCCCTAAGACAAAGAAAGTTTGCAGATCATAGATTCCTGCAAACTCTGATTGAGACACCGTATACATGTTCCAACACAAATCCTAGACTCTTGTATGTACAGCCATTGGAGCCTGGACGTTTGTGTTATTGTTCTATGCCTTGGGTTACTCAACTTTATATGAGTGGTGCTACTCAGTAAGGTATCTTTGTCCTGGCTGGATGTGCACCACGTCGGAAGCTCCAGATCCATTACCTTAGGCCCATGTCAGGTAACTGGAGCCTGCCAGCCCATGCTCGAGAACACCCAGGTTAGCTATTGAGAGACATGTGCCAATATATATAGAAAAAAATAAGAAAAAATAGGAAATTATATAAAGCACAAGGCTCATATAGAGTAAATGGAACTTTAACTCTATTTCTTTCTCCAGTTCGCCGGCGACTTGCGTCTCCACCGCCAAAAATCACAGATGGAACACCGGGTCAGTGTCCCGATCAGCACCAAAGCCAGCAATTGACTGTTGACCACAGCGGTTTTCAGCTTCTGTAACTCTGCAGGGGCTGGAAGCATGTCACATGACAGCCAGGGAGTATCAAAGCTTTGCAGTGCTCCACATAAGGACGTAAACCATTGCTTTAAAGGTCACTATAACCCTTTTGAGAGGGGGCACCTTTACAATGTAATATATTCTATTGAGCATTGTGGAGAATGTGCCCCTCTCAACTCATTATAAAACATGAAACTAAAAGGCTTTTCAGTGCCCCCTCATGAAGTTTCTAGGGCTGCATGTGGTCCAATCACAGGCTTCCCATGGAGAAGCCTGTGATTGGATCGATAAACCGGCTCAGACTGTATGCGCCCGTTCTGGGCCAGCAAGGGAAGAGAGATGAAAGGAGTGGGGAGGAGGTCAGAAGGGTTCTAAAAAAACAAAACTATAAGTGATGAATGCAAGTTAGAGAGAGTGCTGATGGAGCGAGGCTGGGAGGGAAGATCTATATTCACCTTGCAGGAGCTTTGCCTGCAAGGGGAAGATTTTATCATCTATTGTCCGTGTGCAATGCATTGTTTATGATTCAATCTCAAATTTCAAAACAACATTCAGTTCTTTCCAAAGATTGTAGAGAATCAATTAATAGCTTTCAATCTTCAGGCATCCTCACACATATATATATATACACATATATATTTGCATAAATTTGAAGCCTCTACAACACTTTAACTATCTGTTTGAACTGGGGTGCACAACCTGTGGTTCACGATCACAACCATAAAATATATACAAATAGCAAGATGTAGTAACTTCTCATTCATATGCTCATCAACATGAGGCGGCAATATCTTGGTTGCAGATTGAGTTCCAAAACAGATTCCAAGATTTCTGTGATGAAGGACCCTGAATGTGGTAACTAACCTCTTCTCTACAGAAAATCCAGAGGACCTCCAAATGGAAATTTTTGACCTTTAATGTGACCCAGACCTGAAAATCAACTTTCATGAAGTGAAAATGTGCCAATTTAAGAATGCATGTGACTAAAATATTCTCGCTCAGTGGAAGCACATACCGATGTGAACAGATGTTTTCCAGAATTAAGCACTCCAAGTCAAAATCGAGGACAAAAATTGCAGATTGTGAACTGGAGAACTACCTCAAATTAGCTACCAATGTAATAACTTTTAACATTGAATTATTAGCTAAAGAGACACTCTAGTCACCAGAACAACTAAGGCTTATTGTAATTGTTCTGGTTAGTAAAATCATTTCAGAGAAAATGCAGTGTTTACATTACAGTCTAGTTATAACTCCACTGGCCACTCCTCGGATGGCTACCAGAGGTGCTTCCTGGGGCAGTGCTGTACAGTGTGCAGTATTGTCATTCAGTGTCTCCATCCTCTGCATGGAGACACTGAACTTTCCTCATAAAGATGCATTGATTCATCACAAGAAATCACAGTGTGATAGAATCAGGAATGGAGGGTCCTGTTTAGTGATGTCACGAACATGAAATTTTCCGTTCGCGAATGGCGAACGCGAACTTCCGCAAATGTTCGCAAACGGGCGAACCCGGCGAACCGCCATAGACTTCAATAGGCAGGCAAATTTTAAAAACCCACAGGGAATCTTTCTGGCCACAATAGTGATGGAAAAGTTGTTTCAAGGGGACTAACACCTGGACTGTGGCATGCCGGAGGGGGATCCATGGCAAAACTCCCATGGAAAATTACATAGTTAATGCAGAGTCTGGTTTTAATCCATAAAGGGCATAAATCACCTAACATTCCTAAATTGTTTGGAATAACGTGCTTTATTGTATCGATCAGGTAGTGTAAACGCTACGCCCGCTTCACAGTGACAGACCAAACTCCCCGTGTAACGCACCGCAAACAACCGCAAACAGTCCATTTACACAACCGCAAACTCCCCATTTGCACAAGGTTGGATACCAAGCTAGCCATGTCCCGTTCCTTGTCCTCACTGATGTCATTGAAGGTCTCTTCCTCCACCTAGCCACGTACAACACCAAGGGTCCCCGAAAGGTGACAACAAGCCCCCTGTATTTTTTTTTAAATGTACACTACTGTTACACCAGATATGAGTTGCACTGGAGTGACACTGTGCCCTGGCAGGCCCTGAAACGCACACGTGTGAAGGAAATGGACTGCTATTATATTACAGTCAAAAAGTTATTTTTTGTTTTTTTTAAATGCAAGCTATTGTGACACCAGATATGAGTGGTGGCACTGGGACCACCTTAAAAATATTGGATATCGCTAAAAATCATGATCACTGTAACGGACCGTTTCAGCAGACAAGGGGTTAAAATCCGTTTAGGCGATATTCCCCTTTCAGATATAAAGGCAGCTTCAGTAAAACACCAAACTCCTGAATTGAATACAAGAGAATGCACCAAACTCCCGAACTGCATACAAAGGAATAAGGTAGCACTCCAAACTCCCGAACCGGAACCTCACAAATAGCTGCTAGCAGACGAACAGGAAAAGCTCCCAAGCGGCTTACACTCCTGGCAATCAGTCTCTATCAGCATACAGGGAATCCCTCTGTGTTGGGGGTCAAGCAGTGGTCTGGTTTATTATGGGCTACGCGCCCAGTATTTATGCAGGTCTCCCACTTGGTGGACACTCCCCTAGGGGACCAAATGGGAGACTGTAACAAAAGACAGACAGGTATCAATTTAGGACATACAGTCACAATACTTTCCCACAATGCATCCTGGCTTCCTCTCCTCTGCCCTGGAGATAATTGAGAAGTAATTCAATTATCTCCCAGGACAAAGGCAAATCGTCATTATGAACATGGTGAGCACAAAAACATAACAACACTTTAAAATACACTAAGTCATATTTATACATAAAACACAGACATGTAACACATCCCCAGATAGCTGGGATCTGAGCGCACAAAACTACCGAATAGTTTTGTGCTCTCTCCCCCCCCCCCCCCCGACACCCCCAAGGTAAGGGGCACATCACTCAGCAGGGAAAGGGGCCATGAGACACAACGCCACAATGCCGAAGAATAGATACGAGAAGCCAGACACACACTCATGACAGAGCACCCCTATCCCACTATGAACGCCTCACAGACCCTACACATGCATTACTGTGCGGAACTACCCCATATATCCTGCAACTTTACAGCCCTCATACCAGCACTACAAGCCAGGTCCCTCGGATCACTACTCACCCGTACGACTATACAACTCACGTAAGCTACACCCCGACTGACCTTGATAGACTACTCTCGGATAACACCACACATAAAATGGTGCGGACAAACTACCGAAAACCACAAGAACCGTAGTTACAAAATATTGTATGATACCGATATTTGATGCAGACAACTGTTTTTGTCAATTATACATGCACTGCAAAAATAAAGAATTAAAAAAAAAAAATACAACCGAATAGCGCTCAGATCCTATTCACACAGTTCAATTGCCATGGAGTCAAAGTCTTAAATTACACGAATAGGCTCCATGGCATAGCTATGTGGGTTAACACATTCACATAACAAAAGTACCGGATGAACATGTATTCGTTAGATCTGTATGAATAAGAACCAGGCGGCGGACGGCTCAGCGGTGTTCGTGTAAATAAGTGTCCGTTTTTAGATCCATGGTGTAAGCGCTGAACACCACTGGCCGCTCGGGACTTTTAAAATGGCCGCCGCCACGTGTTCAGTAAACGAACAAAGACCACCCTGTATTCGTCAATTAAGCTGCGGTTAATCGCAGCTTCAGGGAGGTAAATTGGCGGCACACTCCAGCTCCCAGGTGGTCGCTCCTTCGGCAGTTTGTTCGGTAGATAAAATCTACCGAACACCCCGGTAGAAAGGCACGAATAAGCCTTTCTGTAGGGAAAATAAAGTCTTTTTAAAGTCTGGTCCATAGTCCAAAGGCGGCAGGCGGGCAACCAGGCTTCTCCAATGCAATGTGACGAGATTGCTCTCGTCACAATCACTATATACTTTCTCTACAAACCTCTAAAACGAACCAAACTACTCATCCATCCACAATACCACTTTATCCCACCTAGAACTAGTGTCCAGTTAAAATACTTGACTCTTACTTACCCACACTCAGTCATGCCACACACATTTCACCACTACTCTCACTGAATCCCTCTGACTACGGCTAAATTAATCTTCTACATCAGAACACTACTCCTAAGATTGGGTTGTATCCATGTCTCGGGTCTTTCATTTAGAATAGGGGCAGCTTCGGTCTCCTTCAACACTGACACTCCAGTGAATATTATTAAAAGATTGGGCAGATGGAAATCCTCAGTCTACAACCGATATATTCCTCATCCCGAGAAAGAAATGAGGAAAGCTTTTAAAAGTTTGGCTTTGTAAATTTGATGCAAATTTGATAAAAGTTTGGCTTTGTAAATTTGAGGTTTTTCTTTAATACCTTTTCACCCTCTTTGCATGAACCCTATTTACATATATTACTAATATGTTTCTGAACATATATATTATATTATTCACTCACTCACTCTCTGGGCCGGCCTAAGCTATCATGCTGCCTAGGTCCAACCAGGGCCGGTGCTTGGATTCTTAAGTATATAGGCGGAGATGCATTTTTCCACCCCCCCCCCAAAAAAAACAGCCCCTCTCCCCTCCTCGACCATTAGTGGTCCCTTCCCTGTCCCTTAGTGTTCTTCTCCCCTCCGCCCTCTTTTCCCTGTCTCTTGGTGTTTCTCTCCCATTCCCTCCCTGTCCTTTGGTGCACCCCACACCCCTTTAGTGGTCACACTCCCCTTCCTGGTGTGCCTCCTACCTATATTGTTGCATTGCCGAGCGAGCAGATCCCCTAAAGGAGCTTTAGTTTTCTGTACCCGGCTGGACTGACAGGGAGTGCTCTCTCTGTGAGCACCTCCTGTCAGTCTGGCCAGGTACAGGAAACAGAAGCTCCTGTACTGCGCTCCGCTCTGCTACACTCTGTACACACTGACAGTCACACACTCAATGACAAACACCAAACACACAGACGTCACTGACAGACACAGACTCATTGATCTGACACACACTCATTCATTGACACTGACAGACCAACACTGATTGACACTCATTGACAGACACACTGATAGTCACACACAGACTCAATGACAAACATACTCTCACTGATTTGACAGACACACTCATACACTCACATGCACACACACTCATACAATTACTCACAGACACACACAGACGCACTCACTCACAGACACACACTCTGTCACTCACAGACAGACTCTGTCACTCACAGACAAACACGCTGTCACTCACAGACACACACACTGTCACTCACACACACACACGCTGTCACTCACAGACACACACGCTGTCACTCACAGACACACACACTGTCACTCACAGACAGACACACACACACAGACACACGCTGTCACTCACAGACACACACACTGTCACTCACAGACACACACACACAGACACACGCTGTCACTCACAGACACACACTGTCACTCACAGACACTCACGCACAGACACACGTCACTCACAGACACACACGCTGTCACTCACAGACAAATGCTGTCACTCACAGACACACACACTGTCACTCACAGACACAGACACTCACACACAGACACATGACATACATTCACTAATTATTTTAATAAATACAAATTTTCCACCCAACCTCCCTACCTGGAGAGCTGGTGGGGATGATGGATCATTCCCTGTTGTCCAGGGGGGCTGCTGGGCTGCATGCGGCAGTACTGTGATCAGGCGCGCGAGGGAGCTCTATTCTCACCGCTCTGCTCCCTCGCGGGCTGTCTGCTGATACCGCGGGAGCCGGAATATGATGTGATATGATGCACAGTTCTTGTGTGACAGTCTAGATTCTATTTTTCTCTTCAAGTTTGTTTTCCCAGTTCCAAAACAGCTTTGTAACTCGATTCTTCTCTCTCCCCCCTTGAAGTGGGAACAAAACTTGAATAGAAAACTGGCTGGCTAGCCAATGTAAAAACTAGTTGGAATCGTCACTGTTAAAACTTCTTCATTTCTTCTTGTCTTCAGTTGATTGATATATATATACGTCTTTTGTATATATAGTCTTGGGCCAAATGCTCGCCACAATAATATATGTCTATATTATTGAAAAGTACTAATACACAATCTGACTTACGGTTTCTTCAGGTTTATTCTTAGTTACGGATACATAATAAAACAACAAATGATGTTACAGAATAATGGACATTCAACAGCAGATGGTAATTGCTGGACTTCTTTACATCCTTACATCTTTACATCGAGAGAGAGCCAGAGAGAGCCAAGAGACAGAGAGACAGAGACAGAGACCTTGTTTCCCTCTGTTACTATATATATATGTGCCCATACTGACATCAGACTATAACTCTAGCCATATAAGGACAAGACCCCCCAAATCCACATTCCAGAGCTATCATGCAAAGAAAGCCATGTGACTTAGACCATCTGTTTCTTATGTCAATCCACACATCTATATATAATTAATAGAAACATAGAATATGCAATATTCTACAATAATAAACACAGGTTACTAGCTATACATTATCTCCCCCATAGCCAGTAACCTGTGTTTATTATACATTATCCCTCCCATAGCCAGTAACCTGTGTTTATTATACATTATCCCCCCATAGCCAGTAACCTGTGTTTATTATACATTATCCTCCCACAGCCAGTAACCTGTGTTTATTATACATTATCCTCCCCATAGCCAGTAACCTGTGTTTATTATACATTATCCCCCCCACAACCAGTAACCTGTGTTTATTATACATTATCCCTCCCCACAACCAGTAACCTGTGTTTATTATACATTATCCCTCCCATAGCCAGTAGCCTGTGTTTATTATACATTATCCCCCCATAGCCAGTAACCTGTGTTTATTATACATTATCCTCCCATAGCCAGTAACCTGTGTTTATTATACATTATCCCCCCATAGCCAGTAACCTGTGTTTATTATACATTATCCCCCCACAACCAGTAACCTGTGTTTATTATACATTATTCCTCCCATAGCCAGTAACCTGTGTTTATTATACATTATTCCCCCATAGCCAGTAACCTGTGTTTATTATACATTATCCCTCCCATAGCCAGTAACCTGTGTTTATTATACATTATCCCCCATAGCCAGTAACCTGTGTTTATTATACATTATCCCCCCACAACCAGTAACCTGTGTTTATTATACATTATTCCCCCATAGCCAGTAACCTGTGTTTATTATACATTATCTCCCCCATAGCCAGTAACCTGTGTTTATTATACATTATCCCCCCATAGCCAGTAACCTGTGTTTATTATACATTATCTCCCCCATAGCCAGTAACATGTGTTTATTATACATTATCCTCCCATAGCCAGTAACCTGTGTTTATTATACATTATCCCTCCCATAGCCAGTAACCTGTGTTTATTATACATTATCCCCCCCCCATAGCCAGTAACCTGTGTTTATTATACATTATCCCCCATAGTCATTTATCGTTGGACCCAGGGCCGGCGCGCCCATAAGGTGGCACAGGCGGCTGCCTTAGGGCGCACGGGCTCTGGGGGCGCAATATTTCAGTGGCCGGCAGGAGGGAAGCTCTCCCTCCTGCCGGCCACCATCTGGACCCCGGCGCGGCAGTGCTGTGATGTGATAAGGCGTGGCGAGGGAGCTCTAATCTCACCGCTCTGCTCCCTCGCGCGCTGTCTGCTGATGCCGCGGGAGCCGGAATATGACGTCATATTCCGGCTCCCGCGGTATCAGCAGACAGCCCGAGAGGGAGCATAGCGGTGAGATTAGAGCTCCCTCACCGTGCTGATCACAGCCCTGCCGCACGCCGCCCAACTGGACCACAGGGAATGATCCATCATCCACACCAGCTCTCCAGGTAGGGAGGCTGGGTGGAAATTTTTTATTTATTAAAATAATTAGTGAATGTATGTCATGTGTCTCTGTGTGTGAGTGACAGTGTGTGTGCCTGTGAGTGACAGTGTGTGTGTCTGTGAGTGACAGCGTTTGTCTCTGTGAGTGACAGCGTGTGTCTCTGTGAGTGACAGCGTGTGTCTGTGAGTGACCGCGTGTGTCTGTGTGTGAGTGACAGCGTGTGTCTGTGTGTGAGTGTCTGTCTGTGAGTGACAGCGTGTGTGTCTGTGAGTGACAGCGTGTGTGTCTGTGAGTGACAGCGTGTGTGTCTGTGAGTGAGTGTCTGTCTGTGAGTGACAGTGTGTGTGTCTGTGTCAGGATCGGGACAGGGATCCAACACGCAGAGTACAAACAGGTGGTAGGTACGTATACCGGACCTTAGAATGGCCGGACTTAACGTAAGGAGTAAGAAGAGAATGGTCTAGGAACAAGCCGAGGTCGAGGGAACGAGAGGACAGGTAAGCGAGAGACAAGCCGAGTCAAAGGGTAACAGAGATAAACAGGGTAGTACAAACAAGCCGGATCAGAACCAAAGAGACAACTAGAATACAAGAGCACTGAGTGACTAGACAGGCTAGAACCACGACAGGGCAATGAGCAGATGCCGAAAGCCTTACTTTATACCTTGATTCTAGAGGGTAATCATGCCCCCGACGAGTCCTGATTAGTGCTCGGGACTTGACTGACAGGTCGACCCGGGTTGGCGTCATGACGTCGACTACTGAACGTCGCGTCATATAAGGAAGTGGATCCCTCGCGGTCGGCTTGTAAATGGCCGAGAGAACCGCGAGGAACGGAAGAAACAACCCCTCTGGGAGGATAAACGTCTAAGTCTCTCACCTCCTCTGAGGTAGAGACTACAGGTACCCTGACAGTACCCCCCCTCTCAGAAACGCCCACCGGGCGGAAGGAACCGGGAAGAGATGGAAAACGGGAGTGAAAAGCTCTGCGGAGGCGAGGAGCATGTACATCCTCCTGAGGTACCCAAGTCCTCTCCTCAGGACCATATCCCTTCCAGTCAATAAGATATTGTAACTTCCCCCGGGAGATTCGAGAATCGATGATGGAGTTGATTTCATACTCCTCCTGACCCTCAACCTGAACAGAGCGAGGAGAGGATATAGTGGAGGAAAATCTGTTACAGACTAGCGGTTTCAGTAAAGAAACATGAAAGGAGTTAGGAATGCGTAAGGCAGCTGGAAGAGCTAGGCGATACGCAACTGGGTTAATTCGAGTCAGAACCCTTTAAGGGCCAATGTAACGAGGAGCGAATTTCATAGAAGGAACCTTCAAACGAATGTTTCTTGTACTCAACCATACCCTATCACCTGGAACAAAAACCGGAGCCGCCCTTCTGTGCTTATCAGCGTGTTTCTTGAACAACATGGAATTATGTAGGAGAATTTGTCGAGTCTGATCCCACAACTTCCTCAAATTGGCAACATGAACATCAACCGACGGTACCCCTTGGGAAGGAGAAACCGAGGGAAGAATGGAAGGATGAAAGCCATAATTCATGAAGAAGGGGCTGGATCGAGTAGAATCACAAACGAGATTATTGTGTGCAAACTCCGCCCAAGGAATCAAACCGACCCAATCGTCCTGGTGTTCAGAAACAAAACAACGCAAATATTGTTCAATCTTTTGATTGGTACGTTCAGCAGCTCCGTTAGACTGAGGGTGATAGGCAGAAGAAAAATTCAATTTGATGCCTAGTTGAGAACAGAAGGATCTCCAAAAACGTGAAACAAATTGGGAACCTCTATCGGAAACAATTTCGGAAGGTATCCCATGTAAGCGAAAAATCTCTCTCGCGAATATCTCCGCCAATTCAGGAGAAGTCGGGAGTTTAGTTAAGGGCACAAAATGAGCCATCTTAGTAAACCTATCAACCACCGTGAGGATCACAGTCTGTTTTTTAGAAACAGGCAAATCTACAATGAAGTCCATAGCCAAACAGGACCATGGTCTCTCTGGAATGTTCAAGGGATGTAACAACCCACATGGAAGCGTATGAGGTTGCTTAGTCTTCATACAGACCTCACATGCTCCGATGAAATCCCTAATATCCTTCCGTAAAGAAGACCACCAGAAATCTTTAGAGATCAAGGAACATGTCTTGCGAATACCCGGATGCCCAGCCGCCTTACTGTTGTGAAAACACTGTAAGAGTTCCAGTTGGAGTTCAGGAGGAACAAAATGCCTTGACCCAGGAGTCTGTCTAGGCGCCAGATGCTGCAACTTCATGATCTGACCAAGCAATGGAGAGTGAATCTTAAGACTCGTGTTGGCGATAATATTGCACCTGGGTACTATAGAAGACAAAACCGGCTCAGATATCGCAGAAGGTTCATATTGTCGAGACAAAGCATCGGCTTTAGAATTCTTAGAACCAGGTCTATAAGTGAGCACGTAATTGAAATGCGTGAGGAATAAAGACCAACGAGCTTGCCTGGAGGACAAGCGCTTGGCCTCCCCAATATAGGACAGGTTCTTGTGGTCTGTCAAAATAGTAACAGGATGTAAGGTGCCCTCCAATAAATGCCTCCACTCCTTTAAAGCCATGATAACTGCTAGTAGTTCCCTGTCACCAATGTCATATCTGCTCTCAGGGCCTGATAGTTTCTTGGAAAAAAAACCACATGGATGTAAGGGCTTATCCACACCTAACCTTTGGGACAGGATAGCACCTATACCTGTCTCTGAGGCGTCTACCTCGAGTAGGAAAGGCAGAGTCGTATCAGGGTGAACTAAAATTGGTGCAGAAGCAAACAGTTCCTTGAGTGTTTTGAAGGCAAGAAGGGCTTCAGTAGACCAGTTCTTAGTGTCAGCCCCCTGTCTGGTCATATTGGTAATAGGAGCTATAATTGAAGAGTAACCCTTAATGAAGCGCCTATAATAGTTGGAGAATCCAATAAACCTCTGAATGGCCTTGAGGCCCCTGGGTAAAGGCCAATCCAAAATGGACTGGAGCTTATCCGGGTCCATCTTAAACCCTTCCCCAGAAATCACATAACCAAGAAAGTTTATCTGGGATTGGTCAAAGCTGCATTTCTCCAATTTGCAGTACAGGCCATGTTGAAGAAGCTTGCGCAATACCCTTCTGACTTGTCTGTGGTGAGTCTCAATCTCTCTAGAGTGTATAAGTATATCATCCAGATATACAATAACGCAGTCATGTTGAAATTCCCTAAGAACTTCATTGATCAGGTCCTGAAATACTGCCGGTGCATTACAGAGGCCAAAAGGCATTACTGTGTATTCATAGTGCCCATAACGGGTATTGAACGCCGTCATCCACTCGTGTCCCTGCTGAATTCTCACCAAGTTATACGCCCCTCTGAGATCTAACTTGGTGAAAATCTTGGAGCCTTTTAGACGATCAAAGAGCTCGGTAATCAAAGGAATTGGGTAGGCATTTCTAATGGTTATTTTGTTCAAACCTCGATAATCAATGCAAGGTCTTAGTGTACCATCCTTCTTTTTAACAAAAAAAAACCCAGCCCCGGCAGGAGAGGAGGATCTCCTAATGAATCCTTTTTCAAGGTTCTCACAAATATACTCCCCTAAGACTAAGTTCTCTTTAGTGGACAAAGGATATACATTACCCCTGGGGGGCATAGTACCAGGTAGTAGATTAATCTTACAATCAAAAGACCTGTGTGGAGGTAAAGTATCAGCATTCTTTTTGTCAAATACTGCCTTTAAATCCAGGTACAAGGGCGGTATTTGTACCTCTGTAGAGTAGGTAGAATTAATCGGTGTGTTAACTGCGCAAAGCGGTGACACTGTCCGTAAGCACCTGTCCTGACAACCCTGACCCCATGAGATTATCTCCCCTAATTCCCAATCAATAATAGGGTTATGTTTTTTTAACCAAGGGTACCCCAGGACTATGGGAACAGAAGGAGAAGAAATAAGCAATAAAGATATGTCTTCCTCGTGTAAGATACCAACAGTTAATTTAACGGGTATGGTTTCACGGAAAATAACAGGCTCAACTAAAGGTCTACCATCTATGGCCTCAACGGCCAAGGGTGTCTCCCTTAACTGGGATGGGATAGCGTGTTTGGTAACAAAAACTTGGTCGATAAAGCTCTCAGCAGCTCCGGAATCTATCAATGCCATAGTTTCTAGTACTCCCTTCTCCCAGGTTAAAGAAACGGGTAGCAGAAGCCTGTGATCTTTATAATTAAGATTAGAGGACAAAATAGAAACACCCAAGGCCTGTCCTCTAGAGAAACTTAGGTGCGAGCGTTTCCCGAGCGATTAGGACAATTTAGGCGTAAATGACCTCTGACTCCACAGTACATACACAACCCCTCCCTTCTCCTGTACTGTCTCTCCTCTTCTGAGAGGCGAGTATTGCCTATCTGCATAGGTTCTGGAAAAAGTGAGGTTGTGGATTCAGAACTTTGAAATGAAGGAGCTAGTTTAAAGGAAGGTCTACGGTTTCTCTCTCGAGTGTTCTGCCTCTCTCTTAAACGTTCGTCAATGCGAGAAATAAAAGAAATTAAATCCTCCAAATTTTCAGTAAGCTCTCTAGTAGCAACCTCGTCAAGGATTATGTCTGATAACCCGTTTAAAAATACATCTATATAAGCCTGTTCATTCCACTTAACCTCTGCCGCCAAGGACCTGAACTCTAGTGCATAATCCACAAGTGTTCGGTTTTCTTGTCTAAGGCGCAACAGTAATCTAGCTGCATTGACCTTTCTACCTGGAGGGTCAAAAGTTCTTCTGAAAGCAGCTACAAAGGCATTATAATTATATACTAACGGATTATCATTTTCCCACAATGGATTGGCCCATCTCAAAGCTTTCTCAACAAGTAATGTGATAATAAATCCAACCTTCGCCCTATCTGTAGGATAGGAGCGGGGTTGTAATTCGAAATGGATACCTATTTGGTTTAAGAAACCACGACACTTCTCTGGAGAACCACCATAACGTACAGGTGGAGTGATACGGGAAGAAGCACCTACAGTGGCTACCTCTAGACCTGAACTCACAGGAGAGATAGAAGTATTACGCATCTCCTCTGGTTGATTACTAGAACGAGATAGTAACGCCTGTAGTGCTAGAGCCATTTGGTCCATTCTGTGATCCATGGCGTCGAACCTAGAGTCAGAAGGACCAACCTGAGTGTTTGTACCTGCAGGATCCATTGGCCCTGTCGTAATGTCAGGATCGGGACAGGGATCCAACACGCAGAGTACAAACAGGTGGTAGGTACGTATACCGGACCTTAGAATGGCCGGACTTAACGTAAGGAGTAAGAAGAGAATGGTCTAGGAACAAGCCGAGGTCGAGGGAACGAGAGGACAGGTAAGCGAGAGACAAGCCGAGTCAAAGGGTAACAGAGATAAACAGGGTAGTACAAACAAGCCGGATCAGAACCAAAGAGACAACTAGAATACAAGAGCACTGAGTGACTAGACAGGCTAGAACCACGACAGGGCAATGAGCAGATGCCGAAAGCCTTACTTTATACCTTGATTCTAGAGGGTAATCACGCCCCCGACGAGTCCTGATTAGTGCTCGGGACTTGACTGACAGGTCGACCCGGGTTGGCGTCATGACGTCGACTACTGAGCGTCGCGTCATATAAGGAAGTGGATCCCTCGCGGTCGGCTTGTAAATGGCCGAGAGAACCGCGAGGAACGGAAGAAACAACCTCTCTGGGAGGATAAACGTCTAAGTCTCTCACCTCCTCTGAGGTAGAGACTACAGGTACCCTGACAGTCTGTGAGTGAAAGAGTCTGTCTGTGAGTGACAGCGTGTGTGTCTGTGAGTGACAGCGTCTGTCTGTGAGTGACAGCGTCTGTCTGTGAGTGACTGAGTGTGTGTGTGTGTCTGTGAGTGATTGTATGAGTGTGTGTGCATGTGAGTGTATGAGTGTGTCTGTCAGTGCATGATGAGTGTGTGTCTGTCAAATCAGTGTTTGTCATTGAGTCTGTGTGTGACTATCAGTGTGTCTGTCAGTCCGGCCGGGTACAGAAAACTGAAGCTCCTTTAGGGGAACTGCTCCGCTCGGCAATGCAACAATAGAGGTAGGAGGCACACCAGGAAGGGCAGTGTGACCACTAAAGGGGTGTGGGGTACACCAAGGGACAGGGAGGGAATGGGAGAGAAACACCAAGAGACAGGGAAAAGAGGGGGGAGGGGAGAAGAACACTAAGGGACAGGGAAGGGACCACTAATGGTCGGGGAGGGGAGCTGTTTAAGAGGCACATAGGTGAAGATTTTGTTTGGGGGGGGGGGCGGAAAAATGCATCTTCGCCTATGTACCTAAAAATCCAAGCACCGGCCCTGGTTGGACCTAGGCAGCATGATGTCTTAGGCCGGCCCAGAGAGTGAGTGTGAGCTGGAGTGTGCCGCCAATTTACCTCCCTGAAGCTGCGGTTAACCGCAGCTTAATTGACGAATACAGGGTGGTCTTTGTTCGTTTACCGAACACGTGGCGGCGGCCATTTTAAAAGTCCCAAGCGGCCAGCGGTGTTCAGCGCTTACACCATGGATCTAAAAACGGACACTTATTTGCATGAACACCGCTGAGCCGTCCGCCGCCTGGTTCTTATTCGTACAGATCTAACGAATACATGTTCATCCGGTACTTTTGTTATGTGAATGTGTTAATCCAGATAGCTATGCCATGGAGCCTATTCGTGTAATTAAAGACTTTGGCTCCATGGCAATTGAACTGTGTGAATAGGATCTGAGTGCTATTCGGTAGTTTTTTTTTTTTTTATTCCTTAGTTTTGCAGTGCATGTATAATTGACAAAAACAGTTGTCTGCATCAAATATCGGTATCATACAATATTTTGTAACTACGGTTCTTGTGGTTTTAGGTAGTTTGTCCGCACCATTTTATGTGTGGTGTTATCCGAGAGTAGTCTATCAATGTCAGTCGGGGTGTAGCTTACGTGAGTTGTATAGTCGTACGGGTGAGTAGTGATCCGAGGGACCTGGCTTGTAGTGCTAATATGCGGGCTGTAAAGTTGCAGGATATATGGGGTAGTTCCGCACAGTAATGCATGTGTAGGGTCTGTCAGGCGTTCATAGTGAGATAGGGGTGCTCTGGCATGCGTGTGTGTCTGGCTTCTCGTATCTATTCTTCGGTATTGTGGCATTGTGTCTCATGGCCCCTTTCCCTGCTGAGTGATGTGCCCCTTACCTTGGGGGTGAGCGCACAAAACTATTCGGTAGTTTTGTGCGCTCAGATCCCAGCTATCAGGGGATGTGTGACATGTCTGTGTTTTATGTATAAAATATGACTGTGTATTTTAAAGTGTTTTTATGTTTTTGTGCTCACCATATGCATAATGGCGATTTGCCTTTGTCCTGGGAGATAATTGAATTACTTCTCAATTATCTCCAGGGCAGAGGAGAGGAAGCCAGGATGCATTGTGGGAAAGTATTGTGACTGTATGTCCTAAATTGATACCTGTCTGTCTTTTGTTACAGTCTCCCATTTGTCCCCTAGGGGAGTGTCCACCAAGTGGGAGACCTGCATAAATACTGGGCGGGTAGCCCATAATAAACCAGACCACTGCTTGACCGTCAACACAGAGCCTTGTCTCGTCTTTGGGGGGATTCACTGTATGCTGATAGAGACTGATTGCCAGGAGTGTAAGCCGCTTGGGAGCTTTTCCTGTTCGTCTGCTAGCAGCTATTCGTGAGGTTTCGGTTCGGGAGTTTGGAGTGCTACCTTATTCCCTTGCATGCAGTTCGGGAGTTTGGTGCATTCACTTGCATTCAATTCGGGAGTTTGGCGTTTTACTGAAGCTGAACACAGACATACACAAACACACACTAATAGACATACACACTTACAGACACACACAGAGACACTGTCAGACATATACACACACACTGACAGACAGACATATACTGACAGAGACATATACACACAGACAGACATAAACACAGACACACTGACAGACAGACATATACACACACACACACACACTCACACTGACAGACAGACAGATACACACACAGACAGGTTCAGGGGGGTGGCTTACCTGGGATGCAAAGTGCTGCCTGAGGTAGTTGGGAGTTTGAGGAGCTGGTCCTGCCCAGCCCCCCTCCTCTCTTTCTTCTGCTGCTCCAGTCTTCTTGGGAGGAAGTCCACCCATGCTGACGTGAAGGTGGCCGCCGGTAGCTCCGCCCCTGCTGGGCACCAGCCGTGCTGTGTGCTACAGAGGGAGCAGGGATATGACGTGTTCATATCCCCACCCCCTCCACACAATCCGCGGCACTGCAGGTTGGCGCTCGGCCATGCTACTAGAAGTGACCACCAGGAGAGGGGAGCTGTGCGCTCTAAGGCTCCGCTTCTGCCAACTCCGGAGTCCTGCCTCAGTTATACCCCCAATGGCGCCATCCAAACCCTGTGCCAAAGCGGATTCTCCTGCTACTCCTTGAAACCCTGTGAAGGTGGAGCACATTGATGTCACCTCCAGGTCCTCCACTGTGCAGCCGCGGCCATCGCAACAGACTGAGTGACTGACTGACACACACGTGCTCACAAGTCATTTTATTTATTGCGGATTGCTCCCTACCTTTGGGAGCTGGTGTGGGGCTGTGGTGGAATCTCGGTAAAAATAAATTTAGTAGGCTGAGATTACCACGTGGCATGTGTACGTGCATATACTGGTGTATCGGTCGGTTGGTTGCACGTGGCAAAGATACGATCAGTAGTGTACGGAGCATGTGCGAGAATACCGGATGTAGTATTCCCCTCCTCCATTGTGCTGGGCAAGCCATGTGGTCAAACAGGAAGTTAATTCTTGTTCGATTGATTGGGTAAGAGAATGTGTGGGTGGAGCTTATTATGGGAGGAGTTACATGCCTATATAAGGAGCCTACACTATTGTCCGGGGCTCAGATCTTGTTGTATTTTGGTGACATTAGTCCCTCTGAGTCCCGATCGGTGAACCGAATAAAGAATCTCTTCCTTCCTGAAGAAACCTGTGTCCATCTCTCTGTGCTTGGCTTCCGTCAGTTTCTCCGGTATCAGGGCCTCTCCCTGGGGTCCAATGGGGATCTTCTCTCTGGCAGTCTCCCTTCCTGCTCCCTCACACGCGCATTTTAGTGATGCCGGGCCAGAATTACTTCACATTCTGGCATCGCTACAGAGGGCACGCGAGCACCCGCGTGGGTACATTTTAGCAGCGTAGGCACCTGCAATATGGGGAGAGCATGTGCCTTCTCTGCCTTAACAGTAAGCATGTACTTGTGGCTCACTGGGCCACAAACATATCAGTGTGCGCCACATGCGCCCCGTGGGATGTGACTGCTTGGAGTACAGTGAACTAAGGTGGAGCAGTCCAAGACGTCCCGACACCAGTAATCAGAGTTCCCAGCAGATAAGAGATCTTGTTACCTCAGGAACTGACCATATTAGCCCCAGACTGGACAGCGCCTGGAAGGGCTTACCTCTTTGTTCATGTAATCACTTCTGCCGATTCAAAACAAATTGGTGGTATATAAATACGTGTGAGTTGGTTCAATAAACGATTGTGCGTTTGTTTTTCACCCTTCTCGACTAGTGTTTGGTTGGAAGACTACATTCACTTAACTGGTGGGAAGCTAACAGAGGTACTTGCACTAGTACTCAAGCTCCACTACAGTTGTGTTTCATTCATAACATATATATATATATATATACATACACACACACACACACACACATAATATATTCATAACATAAATGAAACATATGGCTTTAATGTAGGGACTATGACGTAAAACCCACCCCCAAAAAAAACCTTCTCAGCACAGTCCACAAAATCTAAATATTTGTAGTGTTTATAACATTAAGATAAATGTATATGCTTAAAGGGACACTATAGTCACCAGAACATCTACAGCTTAAAGATACACTATAGGCAGCCAGACCACTTCAGCTCTTTAAAGTGGTCTAGGAGTGTTGTACCTGTCCCCCCCCCCCCCCTTTTTTTTTTTTAATTCTTTATTTTTGTTTGTGGACGATAAAAGAACATTTGGTCTGTTATGCCACAATAGCTGCAAAAGACCATTCAACAACGAGTAATAACATGGCATAAAGATTGCTGTGCACAATTTTTAAGTATAATACAGGTTTAAAACAAGGCATGTCATAGGGTGAAAACACATAAGAATTACTGATAGCTTGCTCGGCCTCAAAAACAGTCTATTGCAATGTGGTAGATTACAAGCAATGGATATGCGTGTAGCGATTTGTGTAAGATAAAAATGTACAAGGAACATCAAATTTAACATTATGCCTAGTAAGTTTTGTAGGCTGCCTGTCTATAGAGGTTAAGGTATAAGCACTGCGTGTGTTGCAGAACCAAGGCAGCATACATGGGTTTGAACTAAGTTATACATGGGTATGTTGAACTAGAGGTCGCTTGATCTCGAGTGAGGCTCCAGAGGGACTGTGAGCTCCTGTAGGAGCAATCGGAAGGGGCTCACAAGGCCCAATGTATGTATACAGTCGGGGGTCATACAAGTTATGAAAAAAGAAAATTAAATAATGGAAAGAACATAAACAAAATTAACCCCAAAAGGCAATGTGATACCACTAGAGGGACATAGATAACTTTGCGCCTTGGTGTCCAGCAAGGTGGTGTCGGGACGGGGGAGGTATGGACCGCTGGTCCAGCATCAGAATGTTTGTTAAGAGGATCTGCATTTCACACATCGTTATATCCCAACAATGAACGAGTACAGTGTATAATGAAATATAACCATAGCTCAGGGTATGTAGTGTCCGTGGCAATTGGCAATAAGAGCGGTGAGGTTTAGGCATATCGCCGCCACTTTGAGAGCATTATCTGGTAGGCTTAGTTCAGTCACTAATTATCAGTTTTGGCAGTAACTGTCCTGTAACTGTAGGCTGTCGTCTCTCCGTCTCGTTGTATCCTCATGACGTGACCGTGTGAGAGGCGGTCTCCTGTGTTCTCCGGGGTACGAAGACTGTGGTATTCCCTGGGTCCCAGTTGTGCTGTGCGTTCGTCAGTTGGTGCACGGCTTTGAGGATTGAGTGGGGCGGGAGGCCCAGATTCCCTAGGATTGCCGCTGCGTCATCCAACTTATGAACTGGGTAAGAGTTCCCCTCATGGGTGATCAACAGGGTTTGGGCTGCCCGCCACCGGTAGGTGATGGTGTGTGAGCGAAGCAGCGTTGTAAGAGGCTGCAGAGATCCCTGCCACTTCAGCGTTTCTCCGGATAAGTCGACATAAAAAGTGAGGGAAGAAGTTTCAAAAATATAAGGTGAGTGTCCTCGTAGGGCAGTCATTACCGCCGCTTTTTCCTGTTTGGACTGGAAGCAGACTATCAGATCCCTGGGAGCTTTGTTAGGAGCTCTCTGTGGTTTGGGTATTCTGAACAGGCTCTCCAGTGTTATCAGTTTTGCCTGTTTTGGGGGCAGTATTGAACACAGGAGGCGTCTCACGAAGTGCGGTAATTCTGTGACCGGCACCGACTCCACCACCCCTCTGATCTTGAGGTTCGTGGATCGGCTTGCGTCCTCCATGGACGTGACTTTTCTTTCCAGAGCGGTATGGTGTGCCCTCAGGGACTGCAGCTCTGATTCCAGGCGAGTTGCTTGTTGTTTGGCATTGTGGGAGTCTGTTTCCAGAGCTCCCATGCGGCCTGTCAGGCCTTGAAGGTCGGCGCGGAGTGCTGCCACGTCCGCTTGTATGTCTCGCCGAAGGCCCGCCCGCAGCTCTTGCATGTCGGCCTTGGTTACCGGCGATGAGACATTTTTAATCGGGGGTGGCGCTGGGGTCACTTTTGGTCGTGGAAGGTCCGGTAATAGGTGGTCACCGGACTCCAGGGTGTGATCATACGAGAAGTCGGAGCGGTCGTCGGGGTAAGACGCCATCTTGGCTTGTGAGGCTCCATGTGCCTGCCGCCATAAGTCTCCAATGTTCATGCTCATGTTAGGTTTTTCCGCCTTTTGCTTCTTGGTTTTGCGTCCCATAACGTTGTGTGTGATCGGGGGTCCCGTAGATTTGCTTTTTGGTAGAATTTGCCGAGTTTAGTGCTTATTTCAGGCCGAGTTTGCTGGAGCTCAGAGGAGATGCGACCGTTCAGGTTGGGTGCTAGGCTCCGCCCCCTGTCCCCCTTTTTGAGAAACTGCAATGATTACATTGCAGGACTGAGATTGCCTCTAGAGGCACTTCCTGATGGCTAGGTGACTTTTGGTCGCTAAACGAATGCTGGACGTCCTCACACTGCATGCCCATTAGCCCTCCCGTCGAATGACAGAGGAGGCAGAGCACTGATCTCTTTTGGCCCTTAGTCGGCGCTCGACCTCCTCCAACATCATCTGGCGTAAGTGTTAAAAGTTTTTTTTTTGACCATTTCAATGTGGAGGTGGGGCGGAAGGTAGGGGACGTCAGAGAGAACTAAAGTCTAAGGAATACAACTTTGTATTCCTTACTCTATAGAATTCCTTTAATATAGTTCTGGTGCCTACTGCCTGTCCCTGCAGGCCTTTTAGTGTAAACACTGCCTTTTCAGAGAAAATGCAGCACTGACTTTCATATATTGGCACAATGCAGCTCTAGGAGGAGATGCTGCCCAGCCCCCCTCCTCTCTTTCTTCTGCTGCTCCAGTCTTCTTGGGAGGAAGTCCACCCATGCTGACGTGAAGGTGGCCGGCGGTAGCTCCGCCCCTGCTGGGCACCAGCCGTGCTGTGTGCTACAGAGGGAGCAGGGATATGACGTGTTCATATCCCCACCCCCTCCACACAATCCGCGGCACTGCAGGTTGGCGCTCGGCCATGCTACTAGAAGTGACCGGCAGGAGAGGAGCTGTGTGCTTCCCTCCTGCCAGTCACCCGGACATTCACGCCCCTGGGCCGGTGCGCCCATGTTGTTTTGCTGCGCATGCACAATAGCCTCCCAATGCTTCCCTGTGGTAAAGCATTGGATTGGCTGAGTGTAACGGATCACCTGGCACCCCGACTGAGTACCTCCGTTAATGGATGCTCCTAGCGTTTCCTGAGGACTCCAAGCACTCTGGCAGACACCACAATCACCGAATCCGAGAAACCTTTTAAATTCTCCCAAGCATATGAATGCTGTAGACCATTGAATAGGAACCATACGAATAGGCTTGTACTCCTAGCAGTCAACTGGAACAGCATGCAATAAATCCTTCCCCCAATAATGAGACGACACATCACTTTGAGGGTAAAACAGGAACTCTGGACTGGCTCATCCAGCCTGGCTTTTATTACAATAATACACATACAGGCCACACCCAGGGGGAGGCATAAAATAACCAATCACATACATGGTTCAGCCCACACATCCCCTCCCCTCAGATAACATTAAACCCAATTATCCGGTACACTTTTCCAGCCAATTTCTGGATGTACCCCAAAAACAGGGGGTACACCTTTTTTCCCTTATTCCCTTATTCAGAGGGACAACATATTCAAAATTCAAGTCATTCGGATGAACGGTTCGTGAGATATGGGGTTCCAAAGATTTGACCGACCGCATGGGTAAAGTATCCGAAAACAGTTCCATGCATTTTGGCCCTGCGGTCGGTCACAAACAAGGGAATGAAAACAGGCGAATTGCCTGTGTTATAGAGCCTGGAGAGGGTTTGAATGAATTCCCTTGTTTGTGGGGTTCTTTCCTAACGAACGACGGGTCATTCGGTAGTTTCTATACGAATTTCTGGAAGTATGGAGGTCTCAGCGGTGTTTGCCTAGTCAAGTGTCCGATTTTAGTTCCAGACACTCGACGGCAAAACACCGCTGTTCGGTAGTTTAAGATGGCCGCCGCCACGTGTTTGTTTCCCGAATGGCGGCCACCCAGAGGACAAAGAATACATTACACTGATTGCCAATTACCCGTTTGCAACATTGTTGCAAACGGTAATTGGAGGCACACTTATTCCTGGGTGGTCTGGTTGTTCGGTAGTTTCACTCAATATAATGAATGGAGTGATTCTACCGAACAATCAGAGGAATGCTGCATACATATCCCAGGTTAAACTTAACACACAAATACACATATAATATTACAGGCAGTACACTAGAATATGTAGCACAGTCTTAAAGGGACAGTAGTCCCAATATGTCCATAGATGCTGTTAAAAGGGCCAGCCAGTAGCAGCAATATACAGTACAATATGCCCCAAATAACCCAGGGGCCATAGTCAGTAGGTAGGAGGCTAGCAAACAGGCTTCTCCAGGGCCCAGTGGCGAGGTTGGTTTCGCCACACTGAGATCATAAAATTTCTCAGCCAGGGAGACGGAGCGGGTACAGGGCCAGCCGCAGCAAGACCCATGCGCTGCTGGAAAAAAGGTAAGTAAATCACCTTTTTAACAGGGGTAAGAGGGGGGCTGGAGAGATACACGGCATATTTAGACCTATAGTATCACGAATACATGTATATATAGCTGACACTATAGTGTTCCTTTAACAAAATGGGATTTAGAGCCACCATGTCATTTTAGCTAAATAACAGGCCTTCCAGCTGTCCCAGTTTTCTGGTCCTAACTAAGTTCCCTGGTGTTTAGCTTTTGTGGACACCAGGAAACGGTCCCTAACAAGTATTGCGCAAACGCACTAGGAACCTACAGAGAACACTAAAACAGTTCTCTGTGTAGTGTCTGACCTGCCAATCTTTTGAGCAGTACGCCCCTCCCCCATAACATCCAGATTTACAGAACGCCAATGTTGGAAGGCATGTAATATGTAATATATCAGCACCACAAATATCTATTTTTGACAGCTTTTTTTCCCCCTTAAATTTCAGATGCCCATCGTTTAAACACTCACATAACCTACCTACGATGTTTGAAAAACAAAAACATTTTTTTGTTTTTTTAATCTGTATTTTTTTAAATGTAGATTATTTATGAATTTCAAATATTTTTTATACTGCTTGGCTTCATTTATATGAAAATACTTGGTGTAAGAGTCACACTAAAAACTGTAAAAAGTTTGAACTATGGATAGTTGCCAACTTGGGTGTCTCAAAATGTGGCTAAAGTTCACCTGCAGAAGGAGAGTAAACAAAAATTGCTAAAAAGCATCAAGGGACCAGATCCAGTCATAAAGTAAAGATGGCATATCCACAGCCAGAAAATCCACCAATCACAATCTCAGAAAAACCAAACATGCGTAAGTGGCAGGGCACAACAGGAGAAAGGAATACTTCAGACAACAGTATCTCTTCTAAAGATTATTGCTAAAAATGAAGAAAATTCACAGCAGCATTCTTAGGGAACAGGGAACACATAGGGTGGGTTTAAGCACTCTAACATGGCTGTGTAATACAAAAGCAAGCTCAAACTTCCTATTAAGGATTAATAAGTGTGTAAGGGTTAGACAATATCCCTCTCTCTCATATATTAGGGATTTTATGTTTTGACTGAAATCAGCAAGGTGCATTGT
Source organism: Pelobates fuscus (assembly GCF_036172605.1). NCBI lineage: Eukaryota > Metazoa > Chordata > Amphibia > Anura > Pelobatidae > Pelobates > Pelobates fuscus. The sequence goes on along the minus strand of NC_086317.1, from coordinate 199,800,938 downwards.
TAGTGTAGGTCACAACTTAGATGTTTTGCCTTAACGTGGCAGGTGCCTTAACTTCAATGGCCAGTGGAGGGATATTAAAAAACAAAATACATGTTATTTAAACGTGCATAAGAATTGGGATACTGTGCAATGCCTATTGCATTAGGGTGTGCACCCTAAAAGCACAAACACACATGCTGCATGTTATATATATATATATATATATATATATATATATATATATATATATATATTTATATACACACATATACTGCTGTGTGAGCGTGCTGTTAGTGTGAATTTGTTTTGGAGTGATTGTGTGTAGGGGTGGGGGGAGGACAGATTAGGAAAGATAAGAAGGATCCCCCCTCCCTTCTTAACGTTTGCCTGGGAGGGGGGATCCTTGCTGCCATCCCTGATCCGTGGTGGTCTTAGTGGTGAGAGTGAACTCTAGTCTGCAGGGTTAGAGTTCACTCTTGCGAGATCTGAGCGGTGCAACGCTCCGACCTCGCGAGAGGAACCCGGCGGAGCTGCTGGCTAGAGCTCCCTGGATCCTCTTCTGCCTCTGGGCCGGTGAAGGAGATCTTTGATCTCCCAACCGGCCCATGGAGGCACACAGCAGGGCCGGTGCTTGGATAGCGCCGGCTCTGCATGGACCGACAGGGGAGATCCTGTGATCTTTCCTGCCGGCCTAGATCCATGCGCACGCCTATGATGATAACCCAATATAGAGGACTTTGATTTATTGCCCTGTAGTGTTTTCTGTTTATTGTTTTTTTTTTTTTTTCTACACTTACCGTGTTTTGTTTTTTTTACTTTGGCTTGCCTGATTATTCTTGCTGTTATCCTGACCTAGGCTTGTTTCTCATTTCCTTGTACCACTGTTTTCCTTGACTTCAGCCTGTTTATTTCTATGTCTTCTAGTAGATTGTATTTGTTTTAAATATGTTTATTGGTATCATATCTTGAGTACTCTTATCAGACAGATTGTTATGAAAGCAAACGGTCGCCTGCGCAGAGGCTTAGGTATTGGTTCAAAAAGGTCAATGCAGAACATCACCTGCGCAGAGGCGAATTAGGCAGCACATATAAACATATATAAACGTTGCATGAATGCATTAGTACATATTTCCGCACAAACTGCGCATAATGAACAGATGTATTATGTTACGCTAGCTGCTCGTGGGCGTTAAGCTTCATGGTTAAGTATCTGATATCTGCGCTTTGCGGGTTCAAACACATATATGCCTTAATAAAGATGCTAAGAACGCCAATAGTGCAAACAACTGTATGCATGGTATACAAGCTCAGGGTAAGGTATCGGTTCAAAAGGGTTAGTGCAAAGTAACACCTGCGCTGAGGCGAGTTAGGCCATACACATAAACATATATAAACTTTGCAGGAATGCATTTGTACATATTTCAGCACAGGCTGCGTATAATGAACGGGGGTATTATGTTACGCTAGCTGCTCGTGAAGCTGCATGGTTATGTATCTTATAACCGTGTTTTGCGGGCTTAGACACCTATTATGCCTTAATAAAAATTTAAAGAAACTAATAGTGCAAAAAACTGTGTGCACGATATACAAGCTCAGATTAAGGTATCGGTTCAAAAGGGTCAATGCAGATTATCACCTGCGCTGAGGCGAGTTAGGCAGTACATATAAACACAGAGAATTTGCAGGAATGCGTTTGTACACATTTCAGCACAGACTGCGCATATTGAACAGAGGGATTGTGTTACGCTAGTTGCTCGTGAGCGTGAAGCTGCATGATTGTGCAGCTTATCACTGCGCTTTGCGGGTTTAAATGCATGTATGCCTTAATAATAATTTAAAGAGTGCAATAGGAAGGAAAAAAAAAAAAAAATGAAATATACATGCTGTTAGGTAATTTAAGCTCTCCACTGGATGTGGCTTTGTTGTGCCTGGTGGGAAGCATTGTCCAGCGTGGGGTTGGTGGCCCCCTCTGGCCTCTTGCTGGCTTGTGAACAAACGGTCTGTCTAGAAGGGGGGGGGGGGCTCTCAGGAGCACAAACTGTCCGTTGGACCCCACCACAAAAGTCCTCTGGTCGTCCGCTCCCTGCACCTCCCCAGCTCCATGCGGGTCCCTTGAGGTGCGTGTTCCTACGTCTCGCCCGGTGCCGGCCACATGCTTGAAGCCGGTGTCCACCCCCCACGACCACCGGTTCGTCGAGGGGGGCGGCGCCATCCCGCCTTACCGGGCTCGCGGCGCCGGGGACTGGGCCCTCCGGGGACCTCCCAGACCCGGAGACCCAGGCACCCACCTCTCCAGCGGTCAAGGCCACAGCATGGAAGATCCGTCTGGCGCCCGGCCCTGCCAGGGCCTGTGCGGGTCGCTCATGACAGTCCCCCTTGGCGAGGGTAGCGTGAGTATTAAGCGTCCCCCATCTCCAAGTGTGATCACCAGGCGGGCGACGTTTGTGTGGCCTGTGCCCGTAATGAAGGTCAGCGTGTGTCCCAGGCGGTGGTCTCTGTTCCGGGGCATGCAGCCTCCATGTGGCCGGAATTATCCCCTCCGACCTGGGGGGGGGGGGGGGGGGGGGGGGGGGGGGGGGCGGGCCGCCTCTCTCGTCCATGTGGACCCCCCATCAATGGTTCTGCATCTGGGGTGCTCGCTCACCTGGCCAGGCGGTCGGGTATTGGGTCTCGGTCAGCAACTATACTTATTCCGGCCGGAGATGGTGCCTAGGCCGGTCTCATTAGTTTCGGTGCTCCCGCTGGGTATTTGGCTGCAGATCTGTATCGTTCGAAAGCTTAGGTGATCCTCTAGTATGTCCCAGCGAGCATTCCAGCTTTAGGACATTTTAAAAGTAAATTATCTGCCCTTTTTCAGGGCTCTAGCTCGGAGCCACATTATTCTGCTGCCATGCGGCTTGGCGGCCCGGCCCCGCCCCCCCCGTAGATTGTATTTGAAGTGCTAACCTTCTGTTTTGCTAAAATAAAGAGACATGCAATTGCCCAGAGCACCTGCCTTGCAAAGACTTTTCATTGACCTCCATTGGGAAGTCTGTAATTAGAGAGACTCAAGAAAAAGGACAGGGGAAGAAGGGAAGGGCTTGCAAAGGCTACAGACAAGATCTCTCCAGCTTTTGCAAGCATAAAACTTGAATATACAAATAAAAATAAAAGATCCAACCTTAAACCTACAAAAGCCAATAAAAAACAAATCGATAGTCACTAATTTATTTTAATCAATATATTATGTGGCCCACCTTCTGTTGCTTATTAAAATATTTTAGGTGGCTGCAGGAGCGGATCCAGAGCCAAATCACGGGAGGGGCTGGGTGTGTGTGTGTGGATGCACAGGGTGACAGGAGGTTAGGTTCTGCCATTGAGGGACAAGGGCTGCAGCAAAGGTTAAAACAAAAACATTTTTAATTTAAGAAAAAACAACCCCTAAATAAACTATAGTTTATTTGGGGTTGGGGGGGAGGGGAAGTGAAGAATCCTGATCCCTGGTGCAGATGGAACCTTCCAGCTGGCACCAGGGCAAAGTATTTGAGCCATATTACCACAGTAAACTGTGGGAATTCTGTGGTACTGTAAAATGTAACCGCAGGATGGTCAGGCCAAGTTCTCCGTCCTATCCCAAGCATCATGGCAGCCTGACCGATAAGGGCTGTTTTTATATCTTTTTTCCCCCAATACACATATATTTGTGAGAGAATTTGTAAGGATGATTGTGCCAAAAGGACTTTACCGCTTATCATTAAGGGTTTTAAGGACAGCTGTTAAACGTACACTATAGTCACCAAAACAACTTTAGCTTAATGAAGCAGTTTTAGTGTATAGATCATGCCTCTGAAGTTTCACTGCTCAATTCACCGCTATTTAAGAGTCAAATCACGTTTGTTTCTGTTTATGTGCCCCTGTGACTGACAAAGCCTGCATAAAAACAAAAATAGCTTAATTTTCAATCAGATGTTAACTTGCTTTAAAAGGTGTTATCTCCTGCTCTGTAAATTGAACTTTAATTACATACAGTAGACTCCTGCAGGGGCTAGCAAACTTGAGATTAGAAATGATAAATTAAACAGAATTTACAATAAAGGATGTATAAGCATTAGAGGTCTCTTTACAGGAAGTGTTTAGGAAGGCTGTGTATGTCACATGCAGGAAGGTGTGACTAGTGCTGTATAAACAAAGTGATTTAACTCCTAAATGGCAGAGTTGAGCAGTGAGACTGCAGGAGCATGATCTATATACAAAAACTGCTTCATTAAGGTAAGTTGGCTTGGTGACTATAGAGTCCCTTTAAATGTTCAACCTAATTTGCTTACTGCTGCAATTGCTCTGTGTGAACCTACAGCAAGTTAGATTGAAAATATAAGATGTCTCTTTAACCCTTCATGAGGTTAAGTAAAACCTTCTAGCACAAACATCTTAACATATTATATAACAAATAGGTGTATTGGAAAAGAAGCAATTATAAAGGCAGCCACAAAAAAGTATATCGCCAAAAATAAGTGGGCCACAGAATATTTCCATAAAAATAAATTGCAGCAGTTTGTTGGATAGCAGTAGAATCTGACCCAACATTGATGCTCATCCAGATTAAACAAACGTTAAATGTTATCATTAAAAAACAAAAGTGAAGTTTAATTAAATGTAAACATAAAAAAAAAAAACAACAAAACAAAAAAAAAAACAACAACTTCTTAAAATTTGACTTTCATGGATGCCACTTATACTTTCGTGGTACTGTGGAAACCACAGGGTAAAAAGTTATTACTGACTTCAAACTTATACATACTACATAACTTATGCATGAACACCTATAAACTGGGAGTGAAAATGTCAGTTTCTTCACTTTCAAAATGATGGTGCCTTCTCCTAAACAGTTTTATGCTGTGTAGTCAATCATATATAGTAGTATCACATAACCGCACAAGTAATCCATCTATAAATATGTGGATAAGTGATGAAATGAATATCAACATTTGCCAATTAAAATATTACCTAATTGTTTGTTAAGGCATTACATCTCAATAAAGAACAACAATCAAAAATGGAAAAAGAAAACATTTGCAAGCCACAACCAAAATGAAGATTTATTAATGGACAATGGATAATTAGTTATGTACGTACCAGGTAGGCAAAGGTTGTAATACACAGTAACAAAGCTAGAACTGCAGTGGGGTTCCTAGTATGAACCCCAGAATTTTAAATGTTCACATTAAAATGCCATCATTCTTATTTTTCAATCTTCAATTTTATATTAATTACAGTCATTTAAAAGCAATTGGAATCATTTTTAAAATTCTATCATTTCCCAATGTAATAACTGGCAAAAGCACACTTAACGTACTGTACATGAAAACTTAAGCTACAGTCTGATATGTGCTCATAATGCTGCTAACATCCCAACCATGTGCATATGATTGGGAAGGAAGGAGTAGCATTTATTCAATCGGACTTCAAATATTCCAGCTGCATATATTTTTTTTTTTTTGTAAAATATGATGTTCTGTAGAAAGCCAGCCTTCTCTGTAGCAGGTTTCTTGATTCATTTGCTCGACTGGAAAGAATCAGGAATACTGAATGCAGAGTATTGTTTGTGTCAGGTAGATATGTGGTGCCCTATGGCACCCTCTCAGTCTATAAATCACAGTGATGGACACAGCCCTTGAATGTGCAAAGACACCAGATATTTGTCACCACAATCCTCTGACAAATGAGGGAGACAGACCTCTGTGTGTGTGCTTTAGAGAGTTAATATACATGTGAACACTTGTATTGACAAATTTGACTAAATGTATATGCAACACAAAGCAAAGGCAAGACAGATATACAACAAATTACTAAAGCACGGATGTCACATGTCACAGCAGAAGTAGAGGTGTCCCCTACCCACGTAAGAGGTAAGAGTATAGACAGCCCTGAGATAGTGCTGAATAAAAGGGATTTTTTTTTAAACTCATGGAACAGGGTTCAGGCACACAATGGCCTTTGCCAGCATACAGAAAAGAAATCCTTCCACCATAAAAAAAAAAAAAAAAAAAAAGGAAGAGGATTGCCTGGTTTCAATGATTTTTGCCCCCAACCAGACCCAGAGCCAATATTATCCCAGACGTTGCACATTGGAATGCAGCAAGCCAGGCATATGGCAATCTGTACACAGACTGTTAAGACAACAGCATTGTGTGCTTATGGGAGAAAAGGCAGATCAATGCAGTGGCTGTGGAGAAGCTGGTCAAGGCATCATAAGTCACTGTTCACAAGAGGATTGCCCTCAGCTATCCAGAGGATCCAAAATCATAACTAGAGTATTGTGGAGGGCAGTTTTTTGACACGCCGCTGTGCAAGGATTGAAGATTTGATTGGCTGCAACTGAGGAGTGGGCTTGGAACTGTTTAAGGCCAAGTATGTGGCAGCCATAGCACCCTAGGGAGGAAAAAAAACAAAATATAGATTGTGAATTAAGGTGAGATTTTATGACAGGATCACATGCAACAGTACAATATAAAAACACACATTTATCAGTCTCAAATTTCTCATTTGGGCATAATCACTCCCACCTTGAAAATTGTAGCAAACCTATTGTTAATTCTTGATATATATTAAATTTTCTATTTTAGCAAGAATTAAAGCGGACATTGATCCTTTTTCAAGTATCGTACTGCCAATTCTAATGTCTCAAAATATTCTAAGCTAATAAACTCTAGCTGCTCAAATTATCATTTATACAGCTCCAACATATTTTGCAGAGCTTTACAAATTTAGAATGGAGATATTTTGAGGTGAAGAAGGGTCTGCACAAAACCACCATACAATATATGAGAATATGAAGTAGGCAGATATATATCGATGGGCGTCGTGCCAAAAGTCACTTGCTGTAAGATGGCCTGACTGAGATGTGCACCTGGGTTTCCCCAGTTATAAGGTTTGAATCCCAGTCAACTATTTTACTCCATTATGCCTACATATTTTACATATGGTCTAATAATTAAAACCAATAAGCTACATTATATTAGTGTAACCTTTGGCACTACTTGGGAATTCACACCCACCCACTTATCCACAGAACAATTTCTTAAATAAATCCTAATTATGGCATTGCGTAATAAGGTACTAATGAATGCTTGATGTGGAATTCTATGTATATACTTCTTTTCTAGCTCCTTAAAAATTAAGAAGCAGACATGTTCTGAAAATTGTTCTACAATGTCCAAAACATCTATCAACTCCAACATGGAGTTATAAGCATTCCCTTTTTGATTAAAAGGCCACTCATAGGTCTGAGACTAAACATTTTATCTTGGAAAAATAAAGTAAAGAATGGATCTGTAACAGAGGAGATCATACTTTGACTATCTGTACATCCTGCCGATTGAGTTGACTCTGAGGTAATAAATGTCTCTTTGTTATCCATTCATGATTTAAAACTTGGCGTGCAGTAAGTCGGCGATGAGGATCCACGTGAAGCATACGAGTTACTAAATCCTATGGGAAAGAAGACTATTATTTACAGGGAATACAAATCAAATTGTTTTACTGCAGAAAATAAGTTTACATTGAATATAAAAGGTAAATATTAACAACTGTGGCCAAAAAACCAAACACTGTAGGCACCCAGACTTCTTCAGCTCATTGAATTGGTCTGGGTGCAATGTCCTATGGCCCTTAACCCTGCAATAGTAATCATTGCAGTTATTGAGAAACTGCAATAATTACTATCCAGGGTTAACTCCACATCTAGTGGCTGTCTACCATACAGCCACTAGAGAGCTTCCTGGTTTGAAATGGACCTTTGGTCTGTTATCGGATGCTGGACGTCCTCACGCTCTGCATGAGGATTTCCAGCGTCAGCTTTTTTTTCCCCATAGAAAAATCCTAATGCAAGCGCGGTCATTGCCGCCGACGTTGGCAGGGGGAGGAGCGTGGGTGGAGCCTGACCCAGCGCCGAGGGACATCAACACTGGATTCAGATAAGTGACGAAAGGGGTTTGAACCAGTTCAGCACCGAGGGAGAGGGGCACTGTAGGATTCCTCACAGGGAAGCATTGAGACTATTGCGCATACACAGCAATAGCTACTCTGCGCCAATCAGCATCTCCTCATAGAGATGCAATGAACATCTGTGATACAAACTGCGCAGGAACAAATCCAGGAAGCCCCTCTAGAGGCAGTCAAAGTGACAGCCACTATACATAGCTGCCTAAAGCCACTTAATTAAACACTGCCTTTTTTTTTAGCACAGCCCTGGTTGAAGAAGTGCCGGTAGATGGAGTCTGAACTGGGACTGGTTGCAGTACAGGAGATACCTTAGTCCCTTCTCAAAGTGTCCAGGCATTTATTTGCCAGTCTCTCAACCTCCTCTGTGAGTGGGTCTCTCATCTAGTCAGACTGCTGAATCCATGTGCTGGAAAAATTGCTCTAGGACAGCAAGCTGAAGTACCTCCTTCAATGTGAAAGCTATGCTACCATTTTCAGGCTGCTCAGTATAGTCTGTATGCATATTCAATACAATATTACTGCTCTGACCTTTGAAGATCCCAGAACTTCTTCCAATCTGTTTCTGGAGTAATAGCGAACCTTTATATTCTTTCTTTCACGCTGACATAGTTCTTGTTCAGGTGTCTGGAACAGCTGGTAAGCTTCAGCAGCACAGTTAGTGAGTTTACTAGCGAGGAGGTGAACACAGTCCTCTAGGTAAATTCCATGTGCCTTTTGAAATCCTGCAGGTACCCATCAATTTCTTCAACCTTGGCTCCTAGTACTTGAAATATATTGAAGGGTAGCTCCTTTCTCTTGCTGTCAGACCGCTCTGTGGGGATTCAGCTACCCCTTGTCTAAGTTGGATCTCTGCTAGCTGTAGTTTATTAGCCTATTCCTTTGCTTTGTCCTGGATCTTTACTAGCTCTTTGGAGATATCTGCTATCACATACCTCATCGCAGCCAGGATAGGATATGTCCAGAAGGAGGACAGGTGCTCTCTGACTTCTCAGGAGAAGTTGCACTTCCCAAATGACTTTCTCTGTCACCTTCCATCAGATAGGCTCCATTTTGTAGGTGCAACCTATTCACTGGCTTCCAGCAAATCCTTCAGGGTGTCCTCTTCAGACCGCAGTAGGTCTGCTCCATTCACTGTGTCATCGCAGATCCAATGCAATCCTAATGGAGACTCGGCTCAGTGATGGTTTAGACACACTTTTGAGGAGAAGGGAGATTCTATCACTTACAACCAGTTGTAAAGGGAGCAAGGTAAACTGGTCCCCAACTTGGGATCTAGGCTTATTCTACTACACCGGCAATCCCTTATCGAAGGACCCTAGGAACAGCCACGCCTTCCAGGCAGGTATTGACCCCTCTGCCTGCGCTGACATCATATACTGCCTTTACATCATGTGCTTGCTGCTCACAGGCCTAGCTCTTTGGTTAGAAATCACCGGTACAGGGCTATAATGCAACAGGACAGCAGGTCCTAAAACCCTGATGATTAAATCCCTGAAAGAAGGGGGCAGGACACACAGTTCCTAATGGAACCACCAAACGGTGCTTCATTTCCACTTAGGAGTAGTCCCTATTAGCATTACATTAGAATAATGGTGACACTTTATAATAGATGAAAAAAAACAAATCATATAGAGAATCATGCAGGCAGTCACATACCACATTAAAATAGAACTATGTAAAATATATTCAAACATATGTGACTAGGAACTTACAACCAATAGATGGCGCTTTGACACACAATGTGCCCACATATACATAAAACTCCCAGACACACATACACATGCTCACAAAAACACATGCTCAGACACTCATTGACACACATGCATACATGAATATTCACTGCCATACACACATTCAGATAGATATATACACTGCCATACACACATTCAGATAGATATATACACTGCCATACACACATTCAGATAGATATATACACTGCCATACAGTCACACATAGATATTGAAACACTGCCAAACAGAGTGAGTGTGAGTGTGAGTGTGTGTCCCCAAAGAGACAACTTGGCTGCAACGTGCATCATGTAAACAATATACAAGGGAGATCTATCTTTCAGGGCTCAAATTTTCCAGGCGCCACTATAGAGTGTAAATTTAGCTTTGGCAAGTAAAAATGTACCCTTCATGTATATGCTATGGTTTCAGTGGCAGGTAACATTTAAGGCCTGGCTAGTAGCACAGGAATTCAAATTTTAAAGTCTGCTATATAATTATAAAATATACACACAAAAAAAAGTACACCCTAGCATCTGTGATATAATTCTTGGGGATTTAGCAATTTCTAAACATTGCACACTCTGACTTTGGTGTCAATTTGCTGGGATGTCCACTCCTGGGAATATTGGCAACTGTAGAATAATGGACTTTAAATTGTTTGTTGTGCAACTTGCTTTTCTAAGATAAATGCTGAATTATCTGCTCCCTGGAATTGTGTTAGCACACACCTGAATGCTCCAGAACAACACACTGCTAAAACTTCAGCTCACTTAATTAAAGACACATTATTACCAGC